>NC_060195.1:34080588-34288088 GCF_021184085.1 Oncorhynchus gorbuscha | reverse complement strand
TGTGAACAAACTTTAGTTTTGGCAAGTCGGTTAGGACATCTACTTTGTGCATGACACAAGTAATTTTTCCAACAATTGTTTACAGACAGATTATTTAACTTATAATTCACTGTATCACAATTCCAGTGGGTCAGAGGTTCACATATACTAAGTTGACTGTGCCTTTAAACAGCTTGGAAAATTCCCGAAAATGATGTCATGGCTTTAGAAGCTTCCGATAGGCTAATTGACATCATTTGATTCAATTGGTGGTGTACCTGTAGATGTATTTCAAGGCCTACCTTCAAACTCAGTGCCTCTGCCTTTTGGAGAAATGTCCTCTGGTCTGATGAAACAAAAATAGAACTGTTTGGCCTTAATGACCATCGTTATGTTTGGAGGAAAAGGCCGAGGAACACCATCCCAACCGTGAAGCACGGGGGTGGCAGCATCATGTTGTGGGGGTGTTTTGCTGCAGGAGAGACTGATGCACTTTACAAAATAGATGGCATCATGAGGATGGAGAATTATGTGGATATATTGAAGCAACATCTCAAGACATCAGTCAGGAAGTTAAATCTTGGTCGCAAATGGGTCTTCCAAATGGACAATGACCCCAAGCATACTTCAAAAGTTGTGGCAAAATAGCTTAATGACAACAAAGTCAAGGTTTTGAGTGGCCATCACAAAACCCTGACCTCAATCCTATAGAACATTTGTGGGCAGAACTGAAAAAGTGTGTGTAAGCAAGGAGGCCTACAAACCTGACTCCAGCACTGTCAGGAGGAATGGGCCAAAATTCACTCAACATATTGTGGGAAACTTGTGGAAGACAACCTGAAATGTTTGACCCAAGTTAAACAATTTAAAGGCAATGCTACCAAATACTAATTGAGTGTGTGTAAACTTCTGATCCACTGGGAATGTGATGAAAGAAATAAAAGCTGAAATAAATAATTCTCTCTACTATTATTCTGACTTTTCACATTCTGAAAATAAAGTGGTGATCCCAACTGACCTAAGCCATGGACATTTTACTAGGATTAAATGTCAGGAATTGTCACACAATCACACAAACATACATCATTACCGAGTATAACATTGACTGCCTTATCGATTGCTGCCTCCCTTCATAGCACGTTAGCATAGCTCCTTCTCAGAGCTTCATTGGGCCCTCATGCTCTGACAGATGGGAGGTTAAAGGCTTCTTAAATGTCTATATCAATCTGCAGGGTTGTCATGGTGACAGAACACCATTAGCTGTCAGGATGCGTCAAGGGGGATCATCAGAACAACATCCCAGAAGTGGATGGATGGCTCTCACTGTCACTATCTCTATGGACATTAGGGCTAGATCAGCCTCTAATGGCATTGCTGTAAATACCGAAAATGGTTTTGTAGTTTTAACTCCAATAATCACTAATATGCTTGTATTAAGTTAACCTGCAGTCTAGAATTGCAACATCCTGTATTACAGTGAATCTGATAACACTGACTGCATTGTTATATTTGTATTAATACGATCTGTTGAATACTAATATGGTTCTGACCCGGTAAGGGTATTGTCCTTTCAACGCCACACAACAAGCATTGTAGTCCATTCCCCTGGGGTAGGAGACGTTTTGTTTGTGTCCTCTTTTTACACCAGCACTCCTTTTTGACACAGAGACTCCTCTCTCTTCTCTCCCGCAGCACTGTAGCCCTTTTCAAAATGAGAAGCTCCAGGTCACTTTCCCTTTCCAAGTTTTACGGCCTGCCATGTTGTCTATTCTGCTCAGCTATTTAAAAAATGTTGAATATCAACAATGGCTTTCACTGGTGCATTGTCAACTTTTGTATGAAGCAATCTTGGCTGAATGAGATGGGTCCCAGAGCAGGGAGGGCTCGGCTGTAGCGTGCACAGAGACACCACAGACGCCTGCTTGGTTCTCCCTCTCTTGCTCTGCTGCAAGTGGGATTGAGGAGGCAGGAGCAGCCGCCCCTCTCGTCCCTGTCTTAGCCCAGCCGGTTGCGTCTGCATGGGGCTGGGCATTCCACCCACTCGTCAGTCCTCGCCGCGAGCCCTTCCTCATCCCAAGGCCCCATCCCACTGGACCTGTCGTCTGGAGCCACTGAACGTGTGACACCTCTCCCAGGGATCGGAGAGCCGGAGCCCCGGAGGCCAGTCAGAGCTGGGTGAGTGTCTGAGTGTGAGATGGTGGTGGTTGGGAGTTGTGAGGGAGGAAAGTGGGAGGCTGGTGTAGAGAGAGATGGCATGTTCTCTGTAGCTCTATGCAGCTCCAAGACAGCAGAAAATCTAACGGCAAAAGGTTTGCGGTCCATCTGAGTCATAGGGTTTTCATTTACAAAGTTGTTGGGTAAGAATGCATTCACTGTAAGATAAATCATGGAAACATTTTCATGTCCAGTCTGGCAAAAATATCAAATGACTACAAATGATACAGATACAGACATTTTCTGTAAAGGTTTCACCTATTGGTCCGGATGCCATGATTGTATATTGTGTGTGTATTGAGGGGCAAGTTAGTAAATATGATCAGGCAAAATGTCAAGACACAAGGTGGACAGGGCCAACAGAAGAGATCATATGATTAAAGTTACTTTCAAAGCAGGTATGTCGCTTTAGATCAGAGCTCAAACTCAAACTAATGACAATTTGGTGGTTTTCAAAATAAATGTGATGGTTTGACAGACCCACTACAGCTTTTTGACTGTAATGTACTGACATGTTAACCTAGTGCACAGGGGTGTAATAAAAATTGAAATCAAACTTCAAAGACAACGCTGGTAACAGTTTATGTAATGCATGGCACGATTCACTACTCCCTTCATAGGCTTGAATGCTTCCATGTGTTTACACGGCTGATCGTGTGTTTGTACAAGCACATGCATCTGCGTTTGCGCAAGTGAGTGAGTGAGTGAGTGAGTGAGTGAGTGAGTGAGTGAGTGAGTGAGTGAGTGAGTGAGTGAGTGAGTGAGTGAGGGAGGGAGGGAGGGAGGGAGGGAGGGAGGAGGGAGGGAGGGAGGGAGGGAGGGAGGGAGGGAGGGAAAGACAAGAGGAAAAGATCAATGAGAGTGCGAGAGCTCCAGCTGGAGGTAGCTTAGTGTCACTGTGTTACTGTCAGTGAGGAGTTCAGTGAGTCTGTGAGACATCTCATCTCCTTTCCTCTCAGCAGCAGCTTGTATCTTCCATTGACACGTCAGTCTCCGGGGCAGTGAGCTGTCCTCTTCAGCTGCACTGATCTCACCCCTGTTGTGGTACTGTGTTTGTCTGTGGGCATTACGATTCAACTCAGTACCGTCATATGCACAAAATAAATGATATGTACAAAATATATACAGTACCAGTCAAAAGTTCGGACACACCTACTCATTCAAAGGTTTTTCTTTGTTTGACTATTTTCTACTTTGTAGAATAATAGTGAAGAAGTCAAAACTATGAAATAACACATATGGGATCATGTAGGAACCAAAAAGTAAGAAACAAAGTCAAATCAAATCAAATGTTATTTGTCATATACACATGGTTAGCAGATGTTAATGTGAGTGTAGCGAAATGCTTGTGCTTCTAGTTCCGACAATGCAGTAATAACCAACGAGTAATCTAACCTAACAATTCCACAACTACTACCTTATACACAAGTGTAAAGGGATAAAGAATATGTACATAAAGATATATGAATGAGTGATGGTACAGAACGGCATAGGCAAGATGCAGTAGATGGTATAGAGTACAGTATATACATATGAGATGAGTAATGTAGGGTATATAAACATAATGTGGCATTGTTTGAAGTGGCTAGTGATACATGTATTACATAAAGATGGCAAGATGCAGTAGATGATATAGAGTACAGTATATACACATACATATGAGATGAGTAATGTAGGGTATGTAAACATTATATTAAGTGGCATTGTTTAAAGTGGCTAGTGATACATTTTTTTACATCAATTTCCATCCATTTCCATTATTAAAGTGTTGAGTCAGTATGTTGGCAGCAGCCACTCAATGTTAGTGGCGGCTGTTTAACAGTCTGATGGCCTTGTGATAGAAGCTGTTTTTCAGTCTCTCGGTCCCTGCTTTGATGCAGCTGTACTGACCTCGCCTTCTGGATGATAGCGGGGTGAACAGGCAGTGGCTCGGGTGGTTGTTGTCCTTGATGATCTTTATGGCCTTCCTGTGACATCGGGTGGTGTAGGTGTCCTGGAGGGCAGGTAGTTTGCCCCCGGTGATGCGTTGTGCAGACCTCACTACCCTCTGGAGAGCCTTATGGTTGTGGGCAGAGCAGTTGCCGTACCAGGCGGTGATACAGCCCGACAGGATGCTCTCGATTGTGCATCTGTAGAAGTTTGTGAGTGCTTTTGTTGACAAGCCAAATTTCTTCAGCCTCCTGAGGTTGCTACGCCTTCTTCACAACGCTGTCTGTGTGGGTGGGCCAATTCAGTTTGTCCGTGATGTGTAAGTAGAGGAACTTGAAACTTATTACCCTCTCCACTACTGTCCCGTCGATGTGGGTAGGGGGGTGCTCCCTCTGCTGTTTCCTGAAGTTCATAATCATCTCCTTTGTTTTGTTGAGTGTGAGGTTATTTTCCTGACACGACACTCCGAGGGCCCTCACCTCCTCGCTGTAGGCCGTCTCGTCGTTGTTGGTAATCAAGCCTACCACTGTAGTGTCGTCCGCAAACTTGATGATTGAGTTGGATGCGTGCATGGCCACGCAGTCGTGGGTGAACAGGGAGTACAGGAGGGGGCTCAGAACGCACCCTTGTGGGGCCCCAGTGTTGAGGATCAGCGGGGTGGAGATGTTGTTCCCTACCCTCACCACCTGGGGGCGGCCCGTCAGGAAGTCCAGTACCCAGTTGCACAGGGTGGGGTCGAGACCCAGGGTCTCGAGCTTGATGATCAGGTTGGAGGGTACTATGGTGTTAAATGCTGAGCTGTAGTCGATGAACAGCATTCTCACATAGGTATTCCTCTTGTCCAGATGGGTTAGGGCAGTGTGCAGTGTGGTTACGATTGGGTCGTCTGTGGACCTATTGGGGCGGTAAGCAAATAGGAGTGGGTCTAGGGTGTCAGGTTGGGTGGAGGTGATATGGTCCTTGACTAGTCTCTCAAAGCACTTCATGATGACGGAAGTGAGTGCTTACGGGGCGGTAGTCGTTTAGCTCAGTTACCTTAGCTTTCTTGGGAACAGGAACAATGGTGACCCTCTTGAAGCATGTTGGAACAGCATACTGGGATAAGGATTGATTGAATATGTCCGTAAACACACCAGTCAGCTGGTCTGCGCTGGGGATGCCGTCTGGGCTTGCAGCCTTGCGAGGGTTAACACGTTTAAATGTTTTACTCACGTCGGCTGCAGTGAAGGAGAGCCCGCAGGTTTTGATAGCGGGCCTTGTCAGTGGCACTGTATTGTCCTCAAAGTGAGCAAAAAAGTTATTCAGTCTGTCTGGGAGCAAGACATCCTGGTCCGCGAAGGGGCTGCTTTTCTTTTTGTAATCCGTGATTAACTGTAGACCCTGCCACATACCACTTGTGTCTGAGCCGTTGAATTGTGACTCTACTTTGTCTCTATACCCACACTAAGCTTGTTTGATTGCCTTGCGGAGGGAATAGCTACACTGTTTGCATCCTGGTTAAAAGCAGTGGTTCACGCTTTCAGTTTCGTGCGAATGCTGCCATCAATCCACGGTTTCTGGTTTGGGAATGTTTTAATCGTTGCTGTGGGTATAACATCGCCGATGCACTTTCTAATGAAGTCGCTTACCGAATCAGCGTATTTGTCAATGTTGTTGTTGGACGCAATGCGGAACATATCCCAATCCACGTGATCGAAGCAGTCTTGAAGTGTGGAATCAGATTGGTCCGACCACCGTTGAACAGACCTAAGCACGGGAGCTTCTTGTTTTAGTCTCTGTCTGTAGGCTGGAAGCAACAAAATGGAGTCGGGGTCAGCTTTTCCGAAAGGAGGGCGGGGGAGGGTCTTATATGCGTTAGTTCGAATAACAATGATCCAGGGTTTTACCAGCCCTGGTAGCACAATCGATATGCTGATAGAATTTAGGGAGTCTTGTTATAAGATTATCCTTGTTAAAATCCCCAGCTACAATGAATGCAGCCTCAGGATATGTGGTTTCCAGTTTACATAGTCAAATAAAGCCACCCTTTGCCTTGATGACAGCTTTGCACACTCTTGGCATTCTCTCAACCAGCTTCAGGAGGTAGTCACCTGGAATGCATTTCAATTAACAGGTGTGCCTTGTTAAAAGTTAATTTGTGGAATTTCTTTCCTTCTTAATGTGTTTGAGCCAATCAGTTGTTTTGTGACAAGGTAGGGGTGATATACAGAAGATAGCCGTATTTGGTGAAAGACCAAGTCCATATTATGGCAAGAACAGCTTAAATGTTTATTTTTTTAATTTAACCTTTATTTAAACAGGTAGGCCAGTTGAGAGCAAGTTCTCATTTGCAACTGCGACCTGGCCAAGATAAAGCAAAGTGGTGGGACAAAATAACAACACAGAGTTACACATAAACAAACGTCAGTCAATAAAACAATAGAAACATCTATGTACAGTGTGAGCAAATGTAGAAGATTAGGGAGGTAAGGCAATAAATCGGCCATAGAGGCAAAATAATTACAATTTAGCATTGACACTGGAGTGATAGATGTGCAGATGATGATGTACAAGTAGAGATACTGGGGTGCAAAAGAGCAAAAAGATCAATTACAATATGGGGATGGCTGTGTACAGGTACAGTGATCTATACACCGTGGGGTGGCAGGGTAGCCTAGTGGTTAGAGTGTTGGACTAGCAACCAAAAGGTTGCAAGATCAAATCCCTGAGCTGACAAGGTAAAAATCTGTCATTCTACCCCTGAACAAGGCAATACCCACAGTTCCTGACTTGCCTAGTCATCAAGACAAAGGGTGGCTACTTTGAAGAATCTCAAATATATTTAGATTTGTTTACACTTTTTTGGTTACTACATTATTCCGTAGGTGTTATTTCATAGTTTTGATGTCTTCACTCGTATTCTACAATGTAGAAAATAGTACAAATAAAGAATAACCCAAACTTTTGACTGATACTGTATGTGGACATCCCTTCCAATTAGTGGATTTGGCTTTTTCAACAACACCCATTTCTGACAGGTGTATCAGATCGAGCAAACAGCCGTGCAATCTCTACAGACAAACACTGGCAGTAGAATGGCCTTACTGAAAAGCTCAGTGACTTTCAATGTGGCACTGTCATAGAATGCTACATTTCAAGTCAGTTCATCAAATTTCTTTCCTGCTATAGCTGCTCCAGTCAACTGTAAGTGCTGTTATTGTGAAGTGGAAACGTCTTGGTGCAACAACAGCTCAGCCACAAAGTGTTAGGCCACACAAACTCACAGAACAGTGCTGAAAAGCATAGCGCGTAAAAATGATCTGTCCTCAGTTGCAACTCTCACTACCGAGTTCCAAACTACCTCTGGAAGCAATGTCAACACAAGAACTGTTCGTCGGGAGCTTTATGAAATGGGTTTCCATGGCAGAGCAGCCGCACACAAGCCTAAGATCACAATGCACAATGTAAAGCATCGGCTGGAGTGGTGTAAATCTCACCGCCATTGGACTCTGGAGCAGTGTAACCGTGTTCTCTGGAGTGATGAATCACCCTTTACCATCTCAAATTAAATACAATTGTATTGGTCACATAACATACAGTTGAAGTCTGGAGTTTACATACACCTTAGCCAACTACATTTAAACTCCGTTTTTCACAATTCCTGACATTTAATCAGAGCAAAAATGCCATGTCTTAGGTCAGTTAGGATCACCACATTATTTTAAGAATGTGAAATGTCAGAATAATAGAAGAGAGAATGATTTATTTCAGCTTTATTTCTTTCATCACATTCCCAGTGGGTCAGAAGTTTACATACACACAATTAGTATTTGGTGGCATTGCCTTTAAATAGTTTAACTTGGCTCAAACGTTTCAGGTTGCCTTCCACAATAATAATAATAATAATAATATATGCCATTTAGCAGACGCTTTTATCCAAAGCGACTTACAGTCATGTGTGCATACATTCTACGTATAGGTGGTCCCGGGGATCGAACCCACTACCCTGGCGTTACAAGCACCATGCTCTACCAACTGAGCTACACAGGACCACAGCTTCCCACAATAAGTTGGTGTAACTGAGTCAGGTTTTTAGGCCCCTGGAAGTACTTTGTAAGTATGCTTGGGTCATTGTCCATTTGTAAGACCCGTTTGCAACCAAGCTTTAACTCCCTGACTGATGTCTGAGATGTTGCTTCACCACCCTCTGGAGAGCCTGCGGTTTTGGGCGGTTCAGTTTCCATACCAGGCGGTGATACAGCCCAACTGGATGCTCTCAATTGTAAAAGTTTGTGAGGGTCTTCTTCAGCCTTCTGAGATTGAAGAGGCGCTGAAGCGCCTTCTTCACCACACTGTGTATGTGGGTGGACCATTTTAGATTGTCAGTGAAGTGTATACAGAGGAACTTGAAGCGTTTCACCTTCTCCACTGCAGTCTCCAAAAGTCCACGATCAGCTCCATTATTTTGTATGCGTTGAGGGAGAGGTTATTTTCCTGGCACCACCCTGCTAAGGCCCTCACCTTCTCCCTGTAGGCTGTCTCATCATTGTTGGTAATCAGGCGTAATACTATTGTGTCGTCTGCAAACTTGATGATTGAGTTGGAGGCGTGCGTGGCCATGCAGTCATGGTGAACAATGACTACAGGAGGGGGCTGAGCACACACCCTTGTGGGGCCCCTGTGTTGAGGATCAGTGTAGTGGAGGTGTTGTTTCCTACCTTCAGGAAAGTCCAGGACCCAGTAGCATAGGGCGGGGTTCAGTCCCACGGCCAAGCTTAATGATGAGCTTGGAGGGTACTATGGTGTTGAAGGCTGAGATATAGTCAATGCACATCATTCTTACATAGGTATTCCTCTTGTCCAGATGGGATAGGGCGATGGTGATTGCATCATCTGTGGGTCGATTGGGGCGGTATGCAAATCGAAGTGGGTCTAGGGTGTAAGGTAAGGTGGAGGTGATATGATCCTTAACTAGCCTCTCAAAGCACTTCATGATGACAGAAGTGAGTGCTACCGGGCGATAGTCATTTAGTTCAGTTATCTTTGCCTTCTTGGGTATAAGAACAATGGTGTACATCTTGAAGGAAGTGGGGACAGTGGACTGGGATAGGGAGAGTTTGAATATGTCCGTAAACACTCCAGCCAACTGGTCTGCGCATGCTCTGAGGACGCGGCTAGGGATGCCATCTGGGCCGGCAGCCTTGCATGCTTAAATGTCCTACTCACGTCGGGCACGGAGAACAAGATCCAACAGTCCTTGAGAGTGGGCCGCGTCGGTTGCACTGTGTTTTCCTCAAAGCGGGTGAAGAAGGTGTTTAGCTTGTCGAGGAGCAATACGTCAGTGTCTGCAACGTGGCTGGTTTTCCTTTTGTACACCGTGATTGTCTGCAGACCCTGCCACATACATCTCATGTCTGAGCCATTTTTTGCCTGTTTGATTGCCTTACGGTGGGAATAACTACACTGTTTGAATTCAACCATATTAACAATTACCTTGCTGTGGTTAAATGCGGTGGTTCGCACTTTCAGTTTTTAGCTAATGCTGCCATATATCCACGTTTTTTTGGTTTGGGTATACACTTCCTGATGAACTGATGTCTGTGTATACGTCAATGTTATTCTCAGAGGCAACCCCGTAACATATCCCAGTCCGTGTGATCAAAACAATCTTGAAGCATGGATCTGCCAGTCCGACTGACATATTTGGGTTTGCCAGATGGTAGGAGAACACTACCTGCCACAATGCATAGAGCCAACTGTAAAGTTTGATGGAGGAGGACTAATGGTCTGGGGCTGTTTTTCATGGTTTGGGCTAGGCCCTTTAGTTCCAGTGAAGGGCAATCTTAACACTACAGCATACAAAGACATTCTAGACTTTTCTGTGCTTCCAACTTTGTGGTATCAGTTTGGGGAAGGCCCTTTCCTGTTTACGCATGACAATGCCCCCGTGCACAAAGCGAGGTCCATATAGAAATAGTTTGTTGAGATCGATCTGGAAGAACTTGACTGGCTTGCACAGAGCCCTGACCTCAACCACATCGAACACCTTTGGGATTAATTGGAACGCCGACTGCGAGCCAGGCCTAATTGCCCAACATCAGTTCCCAACCTCACTAATGCTCTTGTGGCTGAAGTCCCCGCAGCAATGTTCCAACATCTAGTGGAAAGCCTTCCCAGAAGAGTGGAGGCTGTTATAGCTGCAAAGGGGGGAACGAACTCCATATTAATGCCCATGATTTTGGAATGAGATGTTCGATGAGCAGGTCTACCTTTGGTCATATAGTGTATGTGCCCTTCTGACTGAGATCCTCTTCATTCAATCCCATGTACAAGTGAAAGACACTGGCTCTGAACGTAGTGTCACAAAGCACACCAGGACAAAACATCAGGATTATAGTACCCAGTACTGGACCATAGATACGTTAGTAAGTCTATTCCTAGACATTGATAGTACTCCTAAAAGCCTGTTTCCTCCATTCATTCATTCTCTGTCAGTAATATACAGAACCTAATGTCCCGTAAGTGTGATTTGATCCTGTCTGTTTCAGTGGAGGATGCTGAGGGGAGGACGGCTCATAATAATATCTGGAACGGAGCAAATGGAATGGGACCAAACCCATAGAAACCATGTGTTTGATATATTTTATGCCATTCCAACGATTCCACTCCAGCCATTACCACGATCCTGTCCTCCCCAAATGAAGGTGCCACCAGCCTCCTGTGGTTTGTTTATTTTCCAGAATAGTGTCAGTCCTGATGTAATGGGCATGTGGTGGGAAGTGTGTTTTTGAGGGGGTAGCTGTATTTTCTAATGTTCCGTGTTAAAACTCCCCAAAAAGATTTCTCCTCATTCCAGACGTTCCTTACTGCTTATGTAGACTTTGCCCATGTTCAATTGCTTTTCACACATTTGGTTACGTTACAGGCTTGTTCTAAAATGGATCAAATTAATTGTTTTCCTAATCAATCTACACACAATACCCTATAATGACAAAGCAAAAACAGGTTTTTAGACATTTTTGGCAAAGGTTCTGAATAGTTATGTAAATGTGTTCTGTTTTTCATAGATTTGCCCAAATTTCTAAAAACCTGTTTTTACTTGTCATTGTGGGGTATTGTGTGTAGATTGATGAAAAACGATTTAATACATTTTAGAATAAGGCTGGAATGTAACAACATTTTGAAAGAGTAAAGGGGTCTGAATACTTTCCAATGCGCTGCATGTTTATAGACCCTGGTAAGGCAGTGAGTGAGTTGATGTCTTGCTACCTCTGGAGATCCAGCCGGGCAGCACAGTCCTCTGTCTCACCTCTCAAAGTGAGCTCAGCTCACTCCTCGTTACCTCAGGAAAGGTGCAACCAGCAGCACACTCCTTTCAGACTCAGGCCAGGCCATCCATTATCCTGTCAACACTCCTACTTCCCCACCTTAGTTTGGGCTCAATTTAGAACACTGTCTGTAATGAAACCACCAGTAATCACCCAAACGCATCTCGTCACGCTCAAGGTAATTAATATATTTGGAGGGCGATGGCTAACTCTTAATTAAATTATGCCTCTTTTAATGAGACTGTGACTGAGACTAAATGTATGGCCACTATCTCCATTATCAAGTGCTTGGTGCGCAACAGAGATTTGTCATTTTCCTCCAAATCACTCGCAGATTAGGTTTAATGACGCTCGTGATTAATCTATCAATTTATACTTGTTTGTTTCTCTCTTAAACATATAATAAATTACATTTTGTAATTACCTCAACCAGCTTTGGCTACTGCAAAAGCCTCTGTTTCTGCAATTAATGCACAAAGTATTCCTATTATATGTAATTTTGGGGGAAAATACAGATAACTTCATGGTATTAATCATATTACAAAATTGGATGTTTTTAATTAATTCAAGATACACTCTGAAAATTAATTGCGCATTCTCACAATACTATCTTAAACTAATGAAGGCTCGACAAAGAGACGGCTTAATTTTTTTTAAAGGGGCCAGATTAGTGGGATCTCAATTATGTCTAAAACAAAAGCCAGCCGCTTGCTAGGGCAGGGCGCAAAGAAAGAAAATGATGCTTCAGCACTTTCTCCCAAACAAAAAAAGGAGAACGTTTCTATTGTTTTTGGGGAACTGTAGAACATGGCAATGATTCAAAAGATACACGAGAAATAATGAGTGCTGTAATTAGCCATGCAGTAGGCAATAACAGTCTTTAAAATGATCATGTAGAGTAGACAGAGGTGGTTCATAAAAGGTGCTTTACAAGCGTCAACGTCACTAAACCGGATGGCATCATCAGCATGCAGACAGACAGGGTATTGTGTTAGGAACTCAGCAGCCTGGGGTTGAACAATGACATTAAGCATACTGTACACTCTTAGAAGCTAAGGTGTCTTGAGGAACATTTTGGGTTGCCACACCGGAGGCTCCTTGAGTAAACCTCTCTGAAAATGGTCTTTCAAGATCCCCTTCTGAAAGCGTATTCGACGAACCCCTGTGTAAAGGTTCTAACCAGAATTGAAGCTACAAAACTGTCAGTGTTCAACATGAGCATATACAGCTGAACAGATGAACAGAAATCACATTTATGTTAAGATCTATCTTAAAGCCACGCCCCTACTAAGCCTTGCCTGCACTCCAGGATTCCTCCAAGGAACACTTTGCTAAATTGAACCATTAAAAGTTTCCTCCAAGAACCTCTCAAAAAAAACAAAGGTGCAAATATGATTGACTGGCAATCCAAGAGGTTACAGACCACCACATATACAGGGCTACAGGTAATACAGAAAGGAGATGGATGGAGGTGATTGGCCCATTGGGTCAATTGAGATGATAGAGATTACAACACATTTTAATACGAGGGCCTTTTCAGTTGAGGAAGTTCTCAGCAACCGAATCTCCTCTCATGCAAACATAGAAGTAGTCATGTTACATCCTCATTTCAAAACAATGAATTGTTATAACAGCCAGCTTGACTCATTGGCTCAGTAGAAAAAAACATATGACATTTTCTGCTTAATTTAAACTGAATCAAAATTTGCTTTGAATGGTCATGATCTAATAATTCTGGGTATTTCAGTATTTTTTTTATTTAATTTAACGCACCATATACCAAATGTGCTGTTATGGATGTTTTTTTAATTGTCCATACTGAAAGTAAGGGATTATTGTTTTAAAATGTGCTCCAGGGAGCACATTGAAAGCGTATATTCATTTAAAATGCTTCTTTTCTAATGCCCTTTTTATGTGACATACGTTCATTAAAGCTTTGAGGTACATTGGCCAATAACCCTAATAACCCTTATATATAAAATGCACATGTTACATAAGGAGTCCTTCAGGCATCACAAAATGATTGCCTATCATTGCCTTGACTAAGTCTATTCAACAAATTCACACATTAAGTGTGTTTTATCTATTCTAAAAAGACAAGTAAACAACCCATTATGTTTTAGTGTTCACCATAGTCATTTAAAATAACCTTTTCTAGCGAGGAAGCAGTTATTGCTACAGCCTGACTAAATTTAGGCCTGTGCCCAGGAGGTTGGTGGCACCTTAATTGGGGAGGACGGGCTCGTGGTAATGGCTGGAGCAGAATCAGTGGAATGGAATCAAATACATCAAACACATGTTTTGATGCCCTTCCCTTACGCCGTTCCAGACATTATTATGAACCGTCCTCCCCTAGGCAGCCTCCACTGGGCCTGAGAGTTGTAGCTCAAAAGTGACTGCACCTTGTGTCTGTAAGTTGAGCTGCTGTCTTCTCAGTGAGTGTGTGGATGTGTATCGGTGAGTAGGCGAGTCGGTGGGTGTGCTTGAGAAAAAGTGTTTATGGATGCGACCACGAGTACGACACCAAGCAAGAGCTATAAATCCCAGGACACTCTCTTTGGCTAAGTGAGATGGAGCAGAGAGAGTGCTGGGTGGTCACGCCTTGTCTGCTGATGACAGTGGTGGGTTAAAGAGATTACACCGGGGTCTCTGTGTGTCAGCAGCCGTGGCCCGGCCCTCCTCACACTGGAACACAATGAGCAACGACATGCTTGGGCTGCTGGGGGTGGGGGCTCCGTTTCAGGCATTCCTCACAAACAGCTACAGGGGGGAAATAACATGTTGCATGTTGTCTTTGCTTCTCAGCTCAATTGAGACGCTTACATTCCAGCGGGCCCAACAAGGTGGCCAGTTGGCTGGTGGTGGTGAGTGCGGACGTAATATAACGTCTCAGAGCTGAGCTGAGCCTCATCGGTGCAATGACAACACAACAAATGACTCATCTGAAGCATTGGCAAGACCTTTTCATTTAGCCCTGGTGGACAGACGACACAACACTAAAGCTTGTTGGCTGCCTGTGAAAAAGGGAAATGAGTTCTGTTCTGAATGCTTGTTTTTCTTCTCTTTGAAGGTATGAAGGACAGGCCCTCTGTCTTAATGACTGACTGATTCACGGACATGGCTTTCAACAACATGGTCGGTCCTAGAGGAAGAAATGATGCTCTAACAGTCACACAACCCAACACATAGTGAGTTGAATAGACCCCCCTTCCCCATTCCCCATCTCTCTCGATTGATTAGGCCAGACTACATGGCAATAGGTTTGCTATGAAGGAACCATGAGTTTAAGTGTGGGTGCAGAGACAGTTAGCGGTGAAGGACACATCCACTGCCACTGCAGCATTCTCTGGTTCACACTCACTCAGCTTGTCTTAAAAACACTTCCCCCAGCCCTCCTTTACACCCACTATGAGGATGCACTAAGAGCAGTGATGCTATACACACAAGCCCCTCTTCCACCATTAGCGTGTTTTATTTTGAAATCAAATGATTTCGTTTTTCTTTTATGGAGCTAACATATTCCTAAATATGTATTTATAGATGGCTTACATTCCTTGTCATAGACTGTTTTTTCGAAATGGTGCTAACGTAATGGATAAATGTTAAATTAACCGTGAACAAATGAATCACTGCTAATAGTGCACTGTCCAACTCCTTGATGTGCTACAGGGATGTATGTACAAGTTGCTGCATGATGCGAACTAGTGTGATATATATCGTTAGGATTACTAAACAGTCAATAATTCGCAAGTGATGATGTTGTTCATCGTTAGCAATAAACTGCAACATTTTAGTATCTTGTAGTCTGTCACTGACACTTAACCTTTGGTGTTCCATAAGCTATTACGCAAGGCACGTTATTGTCTTAATAACAGTCTATAAACAGCGGATTGAAAATATACTGTACAAAAATATGAATAAGAATAATAAATATAAATTAACAATATTTGATAAATTAATTAACAACAATGTATGTTTTATTCATAGACATAGAACATGTATTTTTATTATATATTCATGATTATTTAACTTTTAAATCATTAATTTGGGTGATTCAAAGCTATGGTCATTTTGTCAATGTAATTAGCACATTATGTAATCTCTGGTGAAATGTGATTAGAAGCTAAAATGATTCCACAGTCAGTAATGACCTTGCATTACATACAGACATTAAACACATTAAAATATATATGCAGCAAGGCATGCGGTTAATAACATTAAATATCTACAGGAGCATGAGTTCGTTCAAATGTTACGACTTTTACAACAAATGAGGGTAGTAACCCCGCTCTACTGCCCTTCCTTGAAGTGACCCGTGCATATTATTTTACCTGTGGTAAAACGAGGGAAGACGCAACCATTTACACTGACACAATGGGAACAGCAGACCGTGTGTAAATTGCATCTTCATTTGCATTCCTGGTCCAAAAATCATGCAAATCTTAATGAGACAGTCTCTATTGTGGCTGTAATTGAAAACCCATTCTTTGTTAATTACTGTTTCGCAAAGGCCTTGTCCGCAGTCACTGAGCTGAAACAAAAAAGTTATTGATTCCAGAGGCCGTGGGGTTTAAATGGACTTCTAACGCAATGGTCTATAGTCTGTTTGAGGGAATATCCATATTTTCCCAGGCCAAAATGATAGTTTTCCCCCTTGGATTAAATAAAGAACGGTGGGGATCCGTTTCGCATTTCTAACCGCACGCGTTCTCTTTAAATGTATGCCAACAAAGCCTATAGCCAGCAACCAAACCCCTGTTATTTAGGAATCAGTCTATTGATAAGGCTAGTTAAATACCACAGATAACTCTCTCTATTCATATCGGGGGATTTAAATCAGTATATAGTCTTTATTCAAATTATAAAACAAATACACTGCCATGTCTAATAGATTTCTTTCAGTGGGGATATTATAGAATATTAAGTTTACCATGCGCCTTGCAGCACATTGTCCGTCCTGAATAAAATGTCTCTGACCAAAAGCCCTATTCAGTAATGCCCTTTCAATGGGGGAATTAATGCATCTTTTGTGTCAATTAGACCGAATTAGAATGAATTTTAATTCGCCTGAAGCCCTGCGCAAATAACGTTGTTCATTATATACTTTTTAGTAGGCTATATCCTCTTATCAAATTGTGCGGATATGCGATAGCGGGCCTTTCTGTAATTCCATATTGTTTATTTACTGCTCATTAATGCGATTCAGATCAGGAGTGAAATAGAGATTATTCAACATGATGGGTCATAAATGTATTAGTCTTTCATTTGAGGAATACGTTTTAATTCAATCATTTTTATTTTTTAAAAATGGTATACATTGGACTATAAAAGAAAAATGACTTGATGGTTTGCCCAAGGTTGTTCCTGTCAATGAATGGGAGCTCTTGTTGCTGAGAGGCCTTCTGTGGGGGCTGATGCAGTTTATCCAAAGAGGCTTTAGTGTGTCTTGGTGTATACTTTATAAGACTTGATTAAAAATATACTATTTTCATTTGTCACTCAATTGCTGCATCCCTTCGTGTTGCATGACAAGTTAATCCAATTAAAATAAAGGGCTTGTTCAGAAATACGCTAATATCAGATATGGTAACTCAAC
Organism: Oncorhynchus gorbuscha; assembly: GCF_021184085.1. Classification (NCBI taxonomy): domain Eukaryota; kingdom Metazoa; phylum Chordata; class Actinopteri; order Salmoniformes; family Salmonidae; genus Oncorhynchus; species Oncorhynchus gorbuscha. The sequence goes on along the minus strand of NC_060195.1, from coordinate 34,271,063 downwards.
TGGCATTGTTTGCATGCTGGTTGCACATTACTCTGCATACATGAACATACATACATTTCCTCCAAACACTTTCAACCGTATGTTTGTGCAAGCCGTGACGCTGCAGGCCATGGGGCCCGAGGGGCATGGAGCTCGCTGAGGCCGAACACTGGCAGGCTTTGCTGGTGGTCCTCCTCGCCCTCCGCTTTCGTTAATTAGGAAATGAGGAGCACAGAGGCCCTCATTACCGTACCCCGGGTAACTTCGAGTTTTCCCTTTCCCGCTGTCTGGTCGATTCCCATAAGAAGATTACAAGCAGATAAATGTGTGAATCTTGACAGATAAAGAAATAACTGCTTTCTGAATTAGATGGGTTAACCCAAGCACTAATTAGAGGTTAGCGACAAGTCCTGTGCTCTGTTGATGGCGGATCAATCAACAAAGCTTTTCAATTGATTAACGTCTAGGTAAATCAATATGTTGTTATATGAGCTGGATAGCAAGTGATGAACTGCGTTTCTATGGTATTGATTTACATGAATACTGTGTCTTCAACTAAATTCAATGTAGGCTACTCTTTCTCTGAGACATGTTTTGAAAGTGAATTCCATTCGTTAAATGTATTAAAGTTCCAATGCAGCCGTTTGTATCTCAATATCAAATCATTTCTGGGTAACAATTAAGTACTTTACACTGTGATGGTTTTTAATGAAAATTGTGAAAAATAAACTACAATTGCTTCTTAGCAATTTCTCAGTAATTTTGCTTGGACTGTCTGGGAGTGGCCTGAGTGGGGAGGGGAAAACTGAAAACTAGCTGTTATTGACAGAGGCTTGGACCTCTCTTTCTTATTGGTCTATTCACTAATCTACCACCCAGGGAAGTCACCAAGCAGGCCAAAACTCCATCCCACCAAAACAGGCTGAAATTTCAGGTGGTCTTTGCAAACAGATTTTACACTGAAAGGGTATTATCATACTTTGTACAATTTCCCAGTATTATTCCAACCTCATAGTGTGGAAACATATATAAAACACGGGGAAATCGCGTTTTTGACTGCACTTGGCTTTTAAATCAAATGCAATATCCCCCTATATTTCAACATCATCAGATTGGGTGTGGCGGCAGGTAGCCTAGTGGTTAGAGCGTTGGACTAGTAACCGAAAGGTTGTTAGATTGAATCCCGAAAGGTTGTTAGATTGACAAGGTACAAATCTGATGTTCTGCCCCTGAGCAAGGCAGTTAACCCACTGTTCCTAGGCCGTAATTGAAAATAAGTAATTGACAAGTTAAGTAAAGGGAGAAAATAAATGTAGGCTTGTTTATTACATCATATTGTTATGGGTACATGGACTATAGATTATATTATTTAATGTCAAGCCTGTGTATTTTCAAGCCTTGATAATTATTTTGTTGTAAATCGTATGCTATTCTGTTGAAAAGAGGTGACAATAGGTTTTTTAAGTTTTGATATCAAATAATCTCCCCTTTCGATTGTGAAATACAATTCACATGCAAAAATATGCTTACCCATGATTTCAATCAATTAGATGGGTTCCTGAAATAAAACATAGACATTTGGAACTTATTTAGATTTAATAGTGAAGTCATTTGTGTGCAGAATTCCTTTTCGTTAATATTTAAAATCCTTAATCGCTCCCAGATCTGTGGTGCTCAAAATTGAGTGGCGGAGGTGTTCATTTAGGAGGTTTTTGATGGACGAAGCGCGTGTAGTCATTAGCAGGTGTCAAGTTTCCCCGAGGGCTGGGAGAAAATCTCACTTCTGTTTCAACTGCTAAACAGGAATCGTGTGTTTTGGGTCTTTGCGGTGACCATATTAATAACCATTAGCACTGCAGAGTGAAAACGTTTTACGCACAAGAGCTGTCGAATTTCACGACGAAGTAGCGTAAATATACATGAACTTTCTCAGAGCACCAATCAACCCTTCCTTCAAAACAAAGTCTTGAGAGGTAGGCTGAAAGCAGTTTTCTCCACAAGAGGTCGTTGATGTATCAAGTTTTTATCTTTCGCCGCTGTACCGTTCCCAATGTTGGCTGTTTTGAGAATTGGCAACTGAGATGAACCAAAATTAGTCGAGAAATAGAAAGTGAATCCGCATTTGCAAACATCGATGGACATGGTAAACAAATCATTTAATCCAATATTGTACCAATTACGGACACTTGCTGTGCAGTTTATTTTAAGTAACCCACATTTACATTTAAAACATCTTCTGTGTCATGCTGTTTTGATTAATCAGACTTTTTGTCAATATGTTAATTTAATAAATACATTCTAACTCAATTCATGATAAATTCCCATTTGAAAATGACAAGCACACACATTTTCAATATATTAACAAATTGTTTGTTGTCTGACATTGGCTGCAATTGAAATGGTATTTACAAAAACCCTTCATACCTCAAGTTATATATAGATGCCAATCTACAATTTTATGATATCATCTTGATATTTAAAGAGGGACTTTTCTGCTTCTATATTTGCCTTGCACTCATAGGTCTATCTATACAGTCTTTGGGACCCCGCCTCCAGTCACCACTTGAATGGGATTATTTTATTTCCACCGTTTGTTTTTACCAAGACCGCTTACAAATGATGAAGTTACGTCTGTAAAGACATGATTTGCTAGAGTTTTCTAAATGGTTTATTTATGATCAGTCATGTCTACAGCACCTACAAACTCAAACCTATATATTTACTATTAGGATAATATATTTGATGTTCAAGGCGACTTGAATTGGCGACTTGATGCGTTCCATCAAACTTATTCGTTTCATTTTAAAACCCTATATAGGCTATGATTCAGTTGGTTTCAGTAAGATTTCAGCAATTTTCTAAAATGTTTCCTGCATGTGATGTAACTTACATTTTAACATCTCAATATATATATATATATATATATATATATATATGTATGTATAGTTTGTTTGAATTACTTCAGATTAACTATAATTAAGCAATAAAGCCAGAGGAGGTATGGTATATGGCCAATATACCACGGCTACGGGCTGTTCTTATGCATGACGCAACCTACCCAGAGGTGCCTTATTGATATTATAAACTGGTTACCAACATAATTAGACAATAAAATAAATGTTTTGTCATACCCATGCTATACGGTATGATATACCACGGCTGTCAGCCAATCAGCATTCCGGGATCGAACCACCTAGTTTAAAAAAATCTAATTTAACTGTTTTATAATATGTTCTTTATGTATAAAGTTTAATCTATCCCTTTCCTTCTACAACTCCAACCAGAGCACTGTCCAACTCAATTCGGTAGACGAAGCCGTGCTGTGATTGGTCGGGAGCAACGCATTGTTTCGCTGTCAATCCAAATCACATGACCCGGGAACTAATAACAGCTGAGGTTGGCGGACAAGTTTGCAGAGTTCTGTTTCAGAGCGAACTGATGAGCACTGAGAAATCGGAAGCACCTGACAAACTAACATTGCCTGAGCTTCTTTTGACAACTTTTTTCCCCCCTCACATGAGACTGGTCAGTACTATTTCTATCTCTCTTGTCTTTGATGGTATTTTTGTTGAACTTTATCCACGCCTGAGAGTGAACATTTCAAAGCCGTTCGAATGTATAACATGATGGAAACCGAGATCAAGAGCCCACTCCCGCAGTCCAATTCGGGTTCAGCGGCGGGCAACAAGAACAACAGTGCCAACGACCAGGACCGGGTGAAGCGGCCTATGAACGCTTTCATGGTGTGGTCCCGTGGACAGCGGAGAAAGATGGCACAAGAGAACCCTAAAATGCACAACTCTGAGATTAGCAAGCGGCTCGGTGCAGACTGGAAACTTTTGACCGACGCGGAGAAGAGACCCTTCATCGACGAGGCCAAGCGTCTGCGCGCCATGCACATGAAGGAGCATCCGGATTACAAATACCGTCCCCGCAGGAAGACCAAGACTCTGCTCAAGAAAGACAAGTATTCTTTGCCTGGAGGACTTCTGGCGCCAGGTGCCAACGCTGTCAACAACGGCGTCTCGGTGGGACAGCGGATGGACAGTTATGCTCACATGAATGGCTGGACCAACAGTGCGTACTCTCTCATGCAGGACCAGTTGGCCTACCCTCAGCATCACAGCCCACAGATTCAGCAGATGCACCGGTATGAGATGGCAGGGCTCCAGTACCCCATGATGTCCTCGGCTCAGACTTACATGAACGCAGCATCCACGTACAGCATGTCCCCCGCATACACGCAGCAAACCTCCAGTGCCATGGGCTTGGGTTCCATGGCCTCCGTGTGCAAGACCGAGCCGAGCTCCCCACCTCCGGCGATTACTTCTCACTCCCAGAGAGCGTGTTTGGGGGACCTGCGGGATATGATCAGCATGTACCTGCCTCCCGGTGGCGACAGCGCGGATCACCCGTCCCTGCAGACCAGTCGGTTACACAGTGTACATCCGCACTATCAGACCGCGGGGACTGGCGTTAACGGAACGCTACCCCTAACCCACATTTGAAAAAATGACTATAAACTTAAGTACTTCGTATACTTGAACATTTTGATTGCTAAAATAATCGCCGTTCAGTAGTTAAAAAAACAATAATGCATTTGATTTTTTTTATTTCATTGAGTTGTCCATTTTTAAAGCATTTTAAAACTACATATCCTGGACTGAAACTGAATGTTCAGTCCACCAGAGTAAATTGCATTGCAAATAGGCTTTTATCATGATTTATAAGCAATCAACTTCTGTAGAAGAATTGGACTTCTATTTTAATAATGCCATCATATTTTCTCTGAAAAAGGCATTTGGCCTCGTGAAGAGGCGTTGTATTTCAGAAAAGCTGGATTGAGAGTTGGTTCATACGTGTTTACACTTAATTTGTAGAATGTCAGTGTCGGTTGTGTCCAAATCTTTGTAGTCTTTTTCTTCATGACCTAGGTTTTAATGAAATGTAAGACTGTGGGGTGCAAGTTTTTATTTATAGTGTTTTTTTAAATGTTATAATGTTCCATTTTTGTTTGACATTTTTTAGTCAGGTTAACCCATCACGGGCCAGGAGGTTTTATTTAAAACTGACGTTTCTACTTATTTTTAAGACCATCCTCTATTCTTAAATGATGAATAAATTTGTACGAAACAAGATTACTGAGTCCGTGTGTTTTGGTGATTGTGTGGGGTATGAGCCACCTGATGAGTACTTGTCGATAGGGGAGGTGACGTGAGTTTGATGAGTGAAATCTGTCAGGTATCATGGGAGATGCCGCTTCACAGAATGAAATGAGTGGAACATTGAAAAGCAAAGTGATTTATCTTAGGCGATGGGTCTAACGAAGTGTGGCTAATGAGAACTCAAACATGACGGATGAACACGGTCTTGTATAACTCAAGTTTTCATAATCTCTTCCACTTAAAATAGGTCTACTGCAAACACTAATTTTAGTAAATAAAATATACGCTCATTTAGATTTTGTATAGTGTTGCATAGCCCAATTATTGTTTTGTATAATTCTGTTAACTTGATCAGCATATCTTCCAATTATCGAAATATAGGATTTTTTTCCCCCCTCCTGACTTTGTGGTGAATGTATTAATTTTTTTACATGACTATTTAGGCTTAACAAAATACACCGGTATCTGACTAGTTACTCACTTATGCAATTTTGTTGGGAATAGCTGGGACATGGAGAAATACTGCAGCACCTAAAATATGTAAAAGACAATGGGCCTATAAAGCGCAGGTCTAACGTTTCCTTTTATTGCTGACTTGACGATTTTTTTTCTGAAAAGCGAAATTGTTTTAATTTACTCATCTGAATTTAACGTACTGATTTGCTTGTAAGGCTCATTGGGCTTAACTTTCGCTTCTTACCAAACCATGACATACACTATATTGAGTAGCCTAAATTGTATTTCGAAATGGAATGTTTGTCGATTGGGTATATTTACTGTAGTCTGGTTGATTCTATGGAATGTGTTCACTGAATGGTTCTGCCATAAATGATGAACTGAAGGCTGCGTTGACTCATCTAATCGTTAACAACGCTCCTTTACACAGTGTGGAGTTCAGCAAAGTCTTTCCAATATTGACTTTGGATCCTTTATACATAGTTATATCAGATGGCAAAGTGAATCTAGGTAGGCCTACCTGTAAATCCACTCCTTTATTGTGCACCGTTTAAGGCCAACATGTTCAACGGGGTGACTGAGTGACGATTCATATTTTTTTATTTTTTTTTATTAGGATCCTCAATAGCGACGGATAGTCTTCCAGGTGTCCAGTCTTACTAGGGTCAGACACAAGCAAAAAGACATCACAGGTAAAATACTTTACAATTGACATATATTAAAAGTGTATACATCTCTGTTATACATGCACACAAAAAGTAGGTCACATGGCGAGATGCGTTTTGCAGTGAGGTGTTACTTTATTTGTTTTTGGAACCAGGTTTTCTGTCCACTTGCGCTATATGAGATGGGAGTTTCACACAATCCTGGCTCTTTATACTTTATTTCCTTGAATTTGTTCTGGATTTGGGGACTGCGAAAAGACCCCTTGTAGCGTGTGTGTAAGTTGACTGCAATCAATTAGGAATTTTCAACAATGTTTCTAATAAAAACAAGAAGCTCTTGGCCAAGCGAGACTGGCATGCATTATTGTCGTGTCTATTATAGCCCTTGGTTGAAGCTCGGTGTTAAATTCAAATGTCCCTGCCAATATTGAGGAAAATTCGCAAATCAATTTGATTGTAGGTTATGAACACACTCCCTGCCTCGCATCATGAGCCATTCGTCCGTTACCGAGAACCACAGAGCAGATTTTGAACAAGGTCGTTAGCATTAGGGCGCCAGGTATCCTAGTGGCTAGAGCGTTAGGCCAGTAACCCGAAAGGTTGCTCGATCGATCCCCGAACTGACAAGGTAAAAATATTTTCTTAACTGACAAGGTACAAATCTGTCGTTCTGCCCCTGAACAGGCAGTTAACCCACTGTTCCTAGGTTGTCATTGATAATAAGAATTTGTTCAACTGACTTGCCTAGTTAAATAAAGGATGAATAAAATTAGGTTTGTCAGACAATTGTTTTGGATGACATGGGTCCCATTATGCCTGGCGAAAACCAAACATTGCATTACACAGTAAGAACCTTATACCAATGGTAAAGCATGATGGTGGTAGTGTGATGGTTTCCTTTCTAGGGAGTTTTTCCTTGCCACCATGCTTCTACGCATGCATTGTTTGGGATTTTAGGCCGTGTGTCTGTGCAGCACTTTGAGATATGATATGGGGAGGTAGGGTAGCCTAGTGGTTAGTGTTGGACTAGTAACCGGAAGGTTGCAAGTTCAAACCCCCGAGCTGACAAGGTACAAATCTGTCGTTCTGCCCCTGAACAGGCAGTTAACCCACTGTTCCTAGGTTGTCATTGATAATAAGAATTTGTTCTTAACTGACTTGCCTAGTTAAATAAAGGTAAACATTTTATATTTTTTTTATCAGCTGATGTAAGAAGGGCTAATTTTAAATACATTTGATTTGATGGTTTGGGGATGTTTTTCTGTCTCAAGACCTGGAAGACTTGCCTTAATAGAAGGAACCATGAATTCTGCATCAATTCTACAGGAGAATGTCAGGCCATCTGTCTGTGCAGCAAGACAATGACCCAAAACATCAAGTCTACATGGAAATGGTTAAGAAACAAATTTGAAGTTTTGGAATGACCTAGTCAAAGTTCAGACCTAATCCCAATTGAGATGTTGTGGCAGGAATTGCTTGAAAATTCACATGTCACTGAGTTAAAGCAGTTCTGCATGCAAGAGTGGGACAAAATTCCTCCACAGCGATATGAGAAACTGATCAACGACTACAGGAAGTGTTTGAAGGTGGCACTACCAGTTGAGTGTAAGAGGGCAATTACTTTTTCACACAGGGGAATTGGGTGTTGCATAACTTTGTTAATAAAAAGTATTTGTGAACTCTGGTTCCATTTGATCTAATATTAGATTGTTGGAAGACCTGATCACATTCAGTATTAAAAAAATAGAGAATCAAAGAGGGCACATACTTTTTCACAGCTCTGTATATGCGGTTCATTACTAGCTTACTGTTTATTCAAAGCCATTTGTTTTCTCAGCTGTGGTTTGTGGTCTGGATTGTTCTTAGTTGAGGAAATGTAGTGTAGATAACTCGTGTTTTTCTTGTCTAAAATCTGGCTACCTTGTCTTACTGTCGCTTGGTCTGTGCAATGCAAATTAACATGAACAGCGTGGCAGTTTCCCAAAGTTTGGTTGTAAACTTAACATTAACTAGCTATGTCTTTAAGAAAGTAGGATATATTGTGGTGAATGAACTTGCCATACACGTTATCTAACATTAGTTTTAAGTTGGCCAACGTTACCTAGCTAGTTAATGTTAACTGGCTATCATAGCAGCCAAGGATGTTCTCAATCATGTTTGTGCTACGATTACACTCAAGTGTCTAGATGAGCATTTTACACATGATGACTTTAGCCTTATACGAAAAACCTTAGCTAGATAACTCTACTGGTCATCTATGAACGTTTGAACATCTTGAACGATCTAGCCTTCATTTCCATGTACTTAGTCTTCACATGGCACAGCCCGAAGAGGACGGGCCATCCCTCTGAGCCTGGTTTCTTCCTAGGTTCCTGCCTTTCTAGGGAGTTTTTCCTAGCCACCTTGCTTCTATATCTGCATTGCTTTCTGTTTGCGGTTTTAGGCTGGGTTTCTGTATAAGCACTTTGGGACATCTGCTGATGTAAAAAAGGGCTTTATTTATAAATTTCATACTTGGCTAAATATAGCCATCTAGCATTCCTTGTTTGTTGGTTAGCTACTTTGCCAACATTAGCTCATCTGATTGGTATAACATTACGTTAGATGTAGATGTAGTTAGCTAGCTAATCAAAAACACATTTATTGGCTAGCTACCGTCTCATTTGCCTGTTTGTTATCTAGCTAGCTTTCAGCTGACTGGTGTTAGCTTGCTAGAGAGGCTAGCTGCTGGACTTTGCAAGCTAACGTTAGCTAGGTAGCATTAACTAGTTAGCTAACTAGCTAATCAAAATAACTGCTTGCATTTTATTGAATACCATCATAGTTAGCTATATACAGCAGCCTAAGTTTGTTCGCATACACTTCTAATGACTGGTAGCATGGTGCAAGCAGCCGTATTGCAGAGCAAATGACCACCGGGCATTAGAACTCAGATTAGCCTGAAAACATATTAGCATTGTCAGAAATGCTGCAAAAAGGTAGCACATTGTTTGTTCTTAACAGACAAAAATGAGCGCATGAGAGCGATTTAGAAATGAATCAAAACTGTTGCCCCTGGGGCACATAGCTACAGTGCTACGAAAGTATTTTCCCCTTTTATGATTTTCTCTATTTTTACACGGAACCGTATCAGATCTTCAACCAAAACTTAATATAGGAAAAAGGAAACCTGAGTGAACCAATAACACAACCATTACATACTTATTTCATAAACAAAATTACGCAACACCCAATTCCCCTGTGTGAACAAGTAATTGCCCCCTTACACTCAATAGGTGGTTGTGCCAGCTCAATATCTAGGCATCGTATAAGAACTAGACAATGGAGTACATAAAGTGACAGTTAGACTTGCCACCTTTTCAGACTGAATAAGTTTGTAGGGCCTAGATTTTTTTTAAATGTAGCCCCAATTTCGCTCCTGTCTCTAACTCCCCAACGGGCTTGGGAGGCGAAGGTCGAGTCTTACGCCCCCAGAAACATGACACGCCTAACCACACTCCTTAACGCCCGCCCGCTTAACCCGGAAGCCAGCCACACCAATGTGTCAGGGGAAACTCCGTTCAACTGATGACCAATGTCAGCCTGAAGGCGCCTGGCCCGCCACAAGGAGTCACTAGAGCGCAAAGGGCCAAATAAAGCCCCCTGGCCAAACGATGGTTGAACCCCCAAACGCACATGTGAACATGAGCCTGTGTTGCGCTGCCAGTGTCCAGAATAGCTGTTTCAAACATGGAGAATACAGTCCAGCTCCCTTTCCTGCCTAGTCATTATAATCCACATTTGTGCTGAATAAGTGTTGTGTTACTTTTCAGTGTGTTCCCAGAAAATCTGAAGTTGCCATCAACAAGTTAAAAAAGTAGTTGGAGGGTGTGGGTCCTGCACATGGTGCACCCAGGTAAAACAACATCAAAATAATTGAGGGGGTTTGATCAATCGATTTGGAACCGGGCCAACCTCCTGGACTTGAGCCAGGTGCCCACTCAGTCCGAAGTCAGCTCAGCAAAAGTGACGTAATTAAGCACGGGTACTGACCAAGACGAGATTGAGAACACACATTACACATTATTGTAAAAAATAATTTGTTCTTAACAGATTTGCCTAGGTTAAATAAAGATGAAATATAAATAGAATAAGTTATGTAGCCAGTAGGTCCTCTTGACACTAGCCTTTTAATTGTCCCAAAGCCTATAGGACAAAGAGGCATGGAGAGGCAGCCTTTAGTTATTATTCCCCCAGCCTCTGGAATAGACTGCTGGGGGGAAATACTGTGAACATGTTTTAATATTTTTTTTAAATATCTTTAGCTTTGCTTTTCCTTAGGGTGCTTTTTAATTGATCAGTTTGTCTTTGTTTTATCTTATGTTTGTGTAGTAAATATTTCAGATTTTATTTATTTATTTTCATGTCTGAAATGTGCTGTATAAAGCTTGATTTGACTTAACACATGTAGGATTCTGTATTTTGACATGCAGAAGTGATTGCCTTTTGATAAAGCATTTTTATCTGCCTTCCCTCCCCGATGACATGATGGGCCATAGTCCAGTGTAGCCAAGGACAGATGAATCAAACCCCCTCTGCTTGCTTAAATTGTGTGCCATGCTGTGCGCAGTCAAAATAATTACATGCTTGCTTACTTGGCAAGCTACGTGATTAATGAGTCTGTTTTCCACAAATCAACTTTTTTTAGCATGATGTTTTGACCAAGCAAGCAAAATTAACTAACAAAATTGGTTTTGAAGTAACGCTTCAAGACTGTCCATATATAAATGGTCTGTCAAATCAAAGTTTTTAGAACGGGGTTCGTAGTGTAATGACGAGGTCCTGTATATTTTAAGATTGGGAGGAAAACCCACAGAGGATACATTTTGACAATTGAGTTTATAATTTTGACAGCTCCTTACCGACACATTTTCATTTATTAGGTGGCTCTTAATTAAAAGAGCCTTTGGTTTAGAGGAGTGGTGGTGTATACAATTGTTCGTCCTGCTAGAACGGCGAAGAGACCAGCTTTGAGACTCTCCAGGAGTCTGAAAGCTACGCCTTACCGATTTGTGGTTATTATGGATGACTGTTCACACATCTAAATGTATATTTGAACCAAGAAGTGTAAGCTGCTTATCAATACTTCAAGTTCTCCCACATGTTTTCATATGTATACTTCCATTGATGACGTGTGCTCTTACTGGAGTTGGACAGTTGTGGACAGCATTACTTAGGACATTTGTAGCTGAGGTTTTGAGCAATTGTCCAATTTCAGATTTTATCATCTGTACAGAACCAGTCAAATGTTTGGACACCTACTCATTCACAGGTCTTTCTCTTTACTATTTTCTGCATTGTATAGTAGTGAAGACATCAAAACTATGAAATAACACATGGAATCGTGTCTCAACCAAAAAAGTGTTAAACAAATCATTGTTTTATATTTGAGACTCATGAAAGTAGCCACCCTTTGCCTTGATGACAGCTTTGCACACTCTTGGCATTCTCTCAACCAGCTTTTCCAACAGTCTTGAAGGAGTTCCCACATGCTGAGCACTTGTTGGCTGCTTTTCCTTCACTCTGCGGTCCAACTCATCCCAAACCATCTCAATTGGGTTGAGCTCGACTTATTGTGGAGGCCAGGTGATCTGATTCAGCTCTCCATCACTCTCCTTCTTGGTCAAATGGCTCTTACACAGCCTGGAGGTGTGTTGGGTCATTGTCCTGTTGAAAAACAAAAATGATAGTCCCACTAAACGCAAACCAGATGGGGTGGTGTATTGCTGCAGAATGCTGTGGTAGCCATGATTGTTAAGTGTGCCTTGAATTCTAAATAATCACTGACCGTGACACCACCAAAGCACCATCACACCTCCATGCTTCACAGTGGGAATCACACATGCAGATATAATCCGTTCACATACTCTGCGTCTCACAAAGACACGATGGTTGGCAGTAAAAATCTCAAATTTGGACTCATCAGACCAAAGGACAGATTTCCACCGGTCTAATGTCCATTGTTCATGTTTCTTGGCCCAAGTACGTCTTAATCTTATTTAGTGGTTTCTTTTGCAGCAATTGGACCATGAAGTCTCAGTCTCCTCTGAACAGTTGGTGTTGATGTGTCTGTTACTTGAACTCTGTGAAGCAATTATTTGGGCTGCAATTTCTGAGGCTGGTAACTCTGAACTTATCCTCTGCAGCTGAGGTAACACTAGGTCTTCCTTTCCTGTGGCGTTCCTCCTGAGTGGCAGTTTTTCATCATAGCGCTTGATGGTTTTTACGACTGCACATGAAGAAACTATCAAAGGTACAGTGCCTTGCGAAAGTATTCGGCCCCCTTGAACTTTGCGACGTTTTGCCACATTTCAGGCTTCAAACATAAAGATATAAAACTATTTTTTTGTGAAGAATCAACAACAAGTGGGACACAATCATGAAGTGGAACGACATTTATTGGATATTTCAAACTTTTTTTAACAAATCAAAAACTGAAATTGGGCGTGCAAAATTATTCAGCCCCCTTAAGTTAATACTTTGTAGCGCCACCTTTTGCTGCGATTACAGCTGTAAGTTGCTTGGGGGGTCTGTCTCTATCAGTTTTGCACATCGAGAGACTGACATTTTTTCCCATTCCTCCTTGCAAAACAGCTCGAGCTCAGTGAGGTTGGATGGAGAGCATTTGAACAGCAGTTTTCAGTTCTTTCCACAGATTCTCGATTGGATTCAGGTCTGGACTTTGACTTGGCCATTCTAACACCTGGATATGTTTATTTTTGAACCATTCCATTGTAGATTTTGCTTTATGTTTTCGATCATTATCTTGTTGGAAGACAAATCTCCGTCCCAGTCTCAGGTCTTTTGCAGACTCCATCAGGTTTTCTTCCAGAATGGTCCTGTATTTGGCTCCATCCATCTTCCCATCAATTTTAACCATCTTCCCTGTCCCTGCTGAAGAAAAGCAGGCCCAAACCATGATGCTGCCACCACCATGTTTGACAGTAGGGATGGTGTGTTCAGGGTGATGAGCTGTGTTGCTTTTATGCCAAACATCACGTTTTACATTGTTGCCAAAAAGTTCAATTTAGGTTTCATCTGACCAGAGCACCTTCTTCCACATGTTTGGTGTGTCTCCCAGGTGGCTTGTGGCAAACTAATCGACACTTTTTATGGAGATCTTTAAGAAATGGCTTTCTTCTTGCCACTCTTCCATAAAGGCCAGATTTGTGCAATATACGACTGATTGTTGTCCTATGGACAGAGTCTCCCACCTCAGCTGTAGATCTCTGCAGTTCATCCAGAGTGATCATGGGCCTCTTGGCTGCATCTCTGATCAGTCTTCTCCTTGTATGAGCTGAAAGTTTAGAGGGACGGCCAGGTCTTGGTAGATTTGCAGTGGTCTGATACTCCTTCCATTTCAATATTATCGCTTGCACAGTGCTCCTTGGGATGTTTAAAGCTTGGGAAATCTTTTTGTATCCAAATCCGGCTTTAAACTTCTTCACAACAGTATCTCGGACCTGCCTGGTGTGTTCCTTGTTCTTCATGATGCTCTCTGCGCTTTTAACGGACCTCTGAGACTATCACAGTGCGGGTGCATTTATACGGAAACTTGATTACACACAGGTGGATTGTATTTATCATCATTAGTCATTTAGGTCAACATTGGATCATTCAGAGATCCTCACTGAACTTCTGGAGAGAGTTTGCTGCACTGAAAATAAAGGGGCTGAATAATTTTGCACACCCAATTTCTCAGTTTTTGATTTGTTAAAAAAGTTTGAAATATCCAATAAATGTCGTTCCACTTCATGATTGTGTCCCACTTGTTGTTGATTCTTCACAACACAATACAGTTTTATATCTTTATGTTTGAAGCCTGAAATGTGGCAAAAGGTCGCAAAGTTCAAGGGGGCCGAATACTTTCGCAAGGCACTGTATTAATGTTCAGTATAGACTCACCTTTGTCTTTAAAGTAATGGACTGTTGTTTCTCTTTGCTTATTTGAGCTGTTCTTGCCATGATATGAACTTAGCCCTATTTGGTAAAATACCATCTTCTGTATGCCACCGCTACCTTGTCACAGCACAACTGATTGATTGGCTCAAATGCATTAAGAAGGAAAGATTATCCACAAATGAACTTTTTAACAAGGCACACCTGTTACTTGAAATGCATTCCAAAGGAGTACCTCATGAAGCAGTTTGAGAGAGTGCCAAGCGTGTGCAAAGCTGTCATCAAGGCAAAGGGTGGCTACTTAGAGTCTCAAATATAGCATATATTTTGATTTAACACTTTTTTTGCTCACTACATGATTCCATATGTGTTATTTCATAGTGTTGATGTCTTTACTATTATTCTACACTGTAGAAAATAGTAAAAATAAAGAGAGCCTTGAATGAGTAGGAGTGTCCAAACTTTTGATTGGTACTGTATGTTTCTTCAGTTTTGCACTTGTCTAATTACTTTTGTGTTTGACAAATGTTTCCCATTCCTTAGTGTCTATAGCAGGAAATATCAAAATTGCTCTTGATTAGCCACAGAGTTAGGCAGGCTTTTTTTATTCAAGCCCAGTGCTACCACACCTGATTCTACTACTCAGCTGTTTATCGAGACGTCAGATGTTTATCGAGACCATGAATAAAAAGTGGCTTGTAAAGAGCAATTGTGGCCATCCCTGAATTGTATTTACAAAGTTGACTATATCTGATGAGTGTACATTTGGTTGTAAATGTTATTTAGTGATAAACAAGGTGAATTTTGGGTAATGTAGTACTAGGCCTTCAGTGAACTTGAAGGTATATTTTCATGTAAATAGTTAATGGGTACTTGTTGATTTATTTGTGTGTTTTCCAGGAGCTTGCTTAATTGTCTTAAGAGATCAGGATTTTTTTCCTACAGTTTTCTCCGTATTGGCATAAGTGGGTTTCTGTTTTTTTTCTTCCATCTGGAAAATCAGCTGTTTAATATTAAATAAATTTGAACTACATTGTCTCGCTGGGGCGGCAGCGTAGCCTAGTGGTTAGAGCGTTGGACTAGTAACCGGAAGGTTGCGAGTTCAAACCCCCGAGCTGACAAGGTACAAATCTGTCGTTCTGCCCCTGAACAGGCAGTTAACCCACTGTTCCCAGGGTTGTTCCCTGAACGATGATGATGATTGGCTGAAAGCCATGGTATATTAGACCGTATACCACAGGGTATGACGATATTTATTTTTACTTCTATATACATGTAATTACGTTGGTAATCTGTTTTATAATAGCAATAAGGCACTTCAGAGTTTTGTGGTATATGGCCAATAGCGCTGTGGTATATGGCCAATAGCGCTGTATCCAGGCATTAGGCGTGCATTAGGCATATACCAAACCCAACCCCCTCGTACCTTATTGCTTAATTACAATGTTGTATAATGTTGCATAATCACCTTCTGGTGTAAAAACCATGGAAATGAAAAACAAACTTTTAACTGAGAATAAGCGTTGGTCTGAAGCGGAAAAAGAAAGGAAATTCCCAAGACCTCCACAATTCCTATTCCACCCATGCTCTACCAAGGTTTGACATACTACAGTAGCTTTGTTGGTATTGTACTTCAAACTGTGTGTAGACGGGTGGCTTACACGGAACTCAAACCGGCTGTGTGCGTGTGCCACCATGCATACATTTATTTTGTATCATCATATCATTGAGTTATTTTACCTGAAATGCTCAAGGTCCTCTACTCTGCCAATTTAATCCACACACAAAATCTTTGAAATTGTTGCATGCTGCGTTTTATATTTTTGTTCAGTGTATTTTGAGATATAGTCCTATTGTAAATGTGCATTATTGTGGCATTACCATCTTTATTGCAACAATTAATTCAAGGAGCTACAACTGTAAGTTGACAGAAGCAATGAGCTACCCACTGATCAGCACAGCAATTTGATAAAACAGGACCATGTTTGAAACAAGGGGTTCTGAGTCAATATTACACAGGTAAGTTATAACCGCTACAGAAATCAGGAATGCAGACAGGCTCTATCTGAGATACTGTGTCCAACACACCACTACCTGTTATGTTGGACACCTACTGACCAATAAAGAATCTGATTATGAAGCTTCCTTTATGACCTGTTTTGTTCAAATAAAGGATTAGGGAATATATGCATGTGCCACATTATTACAAGACAAAACGGCTCAATTAAGCCTGACGGTCTTGTAAGTATAAAAGCAAAGCTTGCTTTCATTTAATAAAATTAAGCTTAAAGGTAGTGGAATGGGATAATATCTTAGTGTGGTGTGGGAATAGTCCAATACTTTACCTTGTATGTGGTACAAATCCCATTATTGTGGAAGCACCTCTAAAAGTATGAATTAGGCTGTTTTGAGAAGGTTTGAATCCAAAGCAACGTACGTACATATAGTTCCAAGTACAATACCAACATAGCTACTGCAGTAGGTCAAAGCTGTGTGCTGGAAAACCTTGGTAGAGCATTGTAGAATAGGCATTGTAGAATAGGCATTGTGGTGCTTGTGAATTTCCTTTCGGCTTCAGACCAATGCTTATTCTCACCTAAAACAGTTTTTAGATTTGAATAGTATTGATATTATCCCTCTGATTACAATGAAGAGCAAAACATGTTGCTCTGTTCTGGGCCAGCTGTAGTTCTTCTAGCTCCTTTGCAGCACTTGACCATATGACTGGACAATAATCAATATAAGATAAAACTAGAGACTGCAGGACTTGGCATATCATATAGACTTAGTCTATACTTAAACTAAATTAATGAACAAGAAAGAATTCCAATTTATTTGGGAATTCATAGGCCTATACACCCTTTATTGACAAAGTAGGCCTATAGTAACTAGATTCATTCAGTTTTTTGAAATCTTTCATTTCCAGACTGATTTTACAAGGCATATTTTGTCAGAATATTAAAAAGCAGAATATTATTAGATTAAATAATTGAATCATTGTCTGAATGTGGCTCTTAATATACTTACATTAGTCATATCCTTGTTTTGAATGTGACTTGACAAACAGAATAAAACGCTTGAATTTGAAACCGTTTCCTAATGTTTTCCTTCAGGTTTCTGCTAAGTTTCTGCTGCTATTAGGACGAAAGAGAGACTCAATTCCTTCTATTTGGATGTGCAGTGCCTTCACCAAGTATTTGGACCCCTCGACTTTTCCCACATTTTATATTACAGCCTTAATCTAAAATGGATTAAATAAGTAAAATCCTCAGCAATCTACACACAATACCGCATAATGACAAAGTGCAAACAGGTTTTTAAATATTGTTTGCAAATGTATTAAAAATAAACATACCTTATTAACATAGGTATTCAGACCCTTTGTTATGAGACTTGTAAATTGAGCTCAGGTGCATCCTGTTTGCATTGATCATCCTTGAGATGTTTCTACAACTTGATTGGAGTCCAACTGTGGTAAATTCAATTGATTGGACATGATTTGGAAAGGCACACACCTGTCTATAAGGTACCACAGTTGACAGTGCATATAAGATCAAAAACCAAGCCATGAGGTCAAAGGAATTGTCTTTAGAGCTCCGAGACAGGATTGTGTCGAGGCACAGATTGGAGGGAGGATACCAAAACATTTCTGCAGCATTTAAGGTCCCCAAGAACACAGTGGCCTCCATCATCCTTAAATGGAAGTTTGGTACCACCAACACTCTTCCTAGAGCTGGCCGCCCCGGCCAAACTGAGGGGCCTTGGTCAGGGAGATGGTCACTTTGACAGAGCTCCAGAGTTTCTCTGTGGCGATGGGAGAACCTTCAACCAATCACTCCACCAATCAGGCTTTCATGGTAAAGTGGCCAGATAGAAGCCACTTCTCAGTAAATGACACATGACAGCCTGCTTGGAGTTTGCCGAAAGGCACCTAAAGACTCTGATGAAACCAAGATTTGTCTTTGCCCTGAATGCCAAGCGTTATGTCTGGAGGAAACCTGGCACCATCCCCACGGTGAAGCATGGTGGTGGCAGCATCATGCTGTGGGGATGTTTATCAGGAGCAGGGACTGGGAGACTAGTCAGGATCAGCTCTCAGTACCTCAGACTGGGGCAACGGTTCACATTCCAACAGGACAACAACCCAAAGCACATAGCCAAAACAATGCAGGAGTGGCTTATGGACACGTCTCTGAATGCCCTTGAGTGGCCCAGCCAGATCCCAGACTTGAATCCAATCGAACATATCTGGAGAGACCTAAAAAAAACTGTGCAGCAACACTCCCCATCCAAACTGACAAAGCTCGAGAGGATCTGTTGAGAAGAATGAGAGAAACTCCCCAAATACCGGTGTGTCAAGCTTGTTTTTCATACCCAAGAAAACTGTAATTGCTGTAATTGTAATTGCTGTAATTGCTGCCAAAGATGCTTCAAAGTACTGAGTCACTTATTTTTCTATGTTATTTTTTTAACCTTTTTTTACTAGGCAAGTCAGTTAAGAACAAATTATTATTTACAATGACGGCCTACCACGGCTAAACACCAACCCGGATGATGCTG
This sequence comes from Oncorhynchus gorbuscha, assembly GCF_021184085.1. Taxonomy (NCBI): domain Eukaryota; kingdom Metazoa; phylum Chordata; class Actinopteri; order Salmoniformes; family Salmonidae; genus Oncorhynchus; species Oncorhynchus gorbuscha. The sequence continues at coordinate 34,252,300 of NC_060195.1, read as the reverse complement.
GGTCAATTGTGCTCCGCCCTATGGGACTCCCAATCATGGCCGGTTGTGATACAGCCTGGAATCGAACCAGGGTCTGTAGTGACACCTCTAGCACTGCAATGCAGTATCTTAGACCGCTGCGTCACTCGGGAATAGGTCTGAATACTTATGTAAATGTGATATTTCCATTTGATTAAAAAAAATAGATTAGCAAAAATGTCAACTGTTTTTGCTTTGTCATAAGGGTTTATTGTGTGTAGATTGATGGGAGAAAAAACAATTCAATACATTTTAGAATAAGGCTGTAACCTAACAAATTGTGGAAAAAAGTCAAGGGGTCCGAATACTTTACGAAGGCACTGTAATTCATAAATCCCTTTGAAACACACACATACTCACACAAACGCTAACTTTCTTCTTGTCTTTGATGCCTCACTTAAGCAGCGGTGGGACACAGTTCTTTACTATGACTGCTGGGTCTACATGATGAGTTTACTATTAAATCACTAACCCAGAAACCTCTATGGCTTATCGTAGGCTTCATTGCAGTCTGTTACGCAAAACCATTCCAGTCAGTTTCATTATGAGTTTTTCTGAGACCCTGCTTCTTGGCATCCCAGCTCACTCCCTCTATCCAATGTCCTTACAGTAGAGCCAAGGAGCAAGCAGACACAATGTCTGACTGCGACCCGCGTCCAGGGAAACTCCAGGGAAGATCTGCCCAAGGAAGAACCGCCCAAGGTTCTTGTTTACATAGCATGTTAGGACAACTAACGCAGCACGTGAGGAAAACTAACGCAGCACGCGAGGAAAGCTAGCGCAGCACGCGAGGAAAGCTAGCGCAGCACGCGAGGAAAGCTAACGCAGCAGGCGAGGAGAACTAACGCAGCAGGCGAGGAGAACTAACGCAGCAGGCGAGGAGAACTAACGCAGCAGGCGAGGAGAACTAACGCAGCAGGTGAGGAGAACTGGCATATATTATTATATTATTATAACGTAGCAGGTGAGAATAATTGACGTAGCAAATTGAGAATGAGATTAAGGTTAGGAAAAGAGTTAGGTTTAGCTACAATGTTATGGACGACCCATAGAACGAGGAAGTAGCCAGGAGCCAATAGAATGAGAAGCAAGAGGGGGCTTGGTTAACCTGGGCGGTTCTTCCCTGAGTGGTTCTTCCCTGGGGTTTCCCTGGATGCGGGTTGCAGTCAGACCCTTCTCAGCGGGTATGCCTATACTGCTGCAAAGCACCCTGGGATAGGCTACCCCGGCCACGAAGAGGGCCAGAGCATTGGCAGTCCCCGCTGGCCTTCCCACACTCCCTGTAGGATTTGATCCAGAGCTCAGCACAGCGGCCTGGATTAGCCCCATGCACCTTTGTGAGGGAAAGATTATCCGGACCTCCCTGCATTCACTGACAGGGTCTTATGTCACTCTAGTACGATAGCGGCTGCCTATCAGCTAATCACCCTCTCCAAGTCATTTTTTTGCAATTAAGCAGCTTTTCCCTTCCCGGTTGGCCATGTCGGAGGTGTTTGCACTGGGTCAGAGTCAGAGAGAGTCATGGTTCTGTGCCATCTGTCAAAATGTGCTAGATCAGTCAATTGGTATGTGACGCCCGAGCGGAGCGGCCTCCAGGCTCAGCCCTCATAGTTTGTAGGGTTCAGTTCTGTGGTACTTTTCCATTAGGATAGCAAGGCCCTACAGGAAATATGATGCAACAGTTATCAAAGTATTACTTAAGCCTTAAGCTTTGTTTTCCAATGTATGTAACTTCTTAGATCCCACTTCCTATGATCTGTATTGCTTCTCCTGAGGACACTTAAAACATGGCTAAAACCGTGTAACTCAGTAGCTAAACCCTCAGTAGCTAACCCCCCCACACACAACCTTCCTCTCCGCCCTCTCGCTGAGCAGCACCCAGAGGGCCTCTCTCAGGGCCTGTCATGTGGAGCACTGTGCCCACTGAGCGAGTGCGGGCATATCCCCACTTCCATCTGCCTATGACCTCACTGGGCCTGTTTGTTTAACCTTCTCCAAAAATGAACTTAATTACAACCCTGTAGAACACGAATTCAGTGGATTCCCAGAGGCTTCTATCCTGTTCTGTGTGGTGCTTGTGATTGTGGGTTTAAATGCTCAGTTTGAGTTCAATTACATTTCACTTCCAGTCAATTAAGAAAGTACAGTGAAATTCTAATTCTCTTCCAATGCTATTCAATTAGGAACATTTGGAATTGGAATTGTGTGTACTTTATGAATTGACTGGAATTTAAATGTAATTGACCCCAACCCTGGTAAATGATTGTTTCCCTATGTGTGTGTGTATTCACAGAGCTTCTGTCTCATACTTTTTTTTCCCGGAGCATTTTTTTTTATGCCCTTCCACTTACATACAGTGGGGAGAACAAGTATTTGATACACTGCCGATTTTGAAGGTTTTCCTACTTACAAAGCATGTAGAGGTCTCTAATTTCTATCATAGGTACACTTCAACTGTGAGAGACGGAATCTAAAGTCACATTGTATGATTTTGAAGTAATTAATTTGCATTTTATTGCATGACATAAGTATTTGATACATCAGAAAAGCAGAACGACCCATCTTCAATGCTCTTACTGAGGGAAGGAGATTGTTGGCCAAGATCTCACGATACGTGGCCCCATCCATCCTCCCCTCAATATGGTGCAGTTGTCCTGTCCCCTTTGCAGAAAAGCATCCCAAAAGAATGAAGTTTCCATCTCCATACTTCAAGGTTGGGATGGTGTTCTTGGGGTTGTACTCATCCTTCATCTTCCTCCAATCACGGCGAGTGGAGTTTAGACCAAAAAGCTCTATTTTTGTCTCGTCAGACCACATGACCGTCTCCCATTCCTCCACTGGATCATCCAGATGGTCATTGGCAAACTTCAGACGGGCCTGGACATGCGCTGGCTTGAGCAGGGGGACCTTGCGTGCGCTGCAGAATTTTAATCCATGACGGCGTAGTGTGTTACTAATGGTTTTATTTGAGACTGTGGTCCCAAGCCTCTTCAGGTCATTGACCAGGTCCTGCCGTGTAGTTCTGGGCTGATCCCTCACCTTCCTCATGATCATTGATGCCCCACGAGGTGAGATCTTGCATGGATCCCCATACCGAGGGTGATTGACCGTCATCTTGAACTTATTCCATTTTCTAACAATTGCGCCAACAGTTGTTGCCTTCTCACCAAGCTGCTTGCCTATTGTCCTGTAGCCCATCCCAGCCTTGTGCAGGTCTACAATTTTATCCCTGATGTCCTTACACAGCTCCCTGGTCTTGGCCATTGTGGAGAGGATTGAGTGTGTGGACAGGTGTCTTTTATACAGGTAACGAGTTCAAACAGGTGCAGTTAATACAGGTAATGAGTGGATAACAAGAGGGCTTCTTAAATAAAAATGAACAGGTCTGTGAGAGCCAGAATTCTTACTGGTTGGTAGGTGATCAAATACTTATGTCATGGAATAAAATGCTAATTAAGTTACTTAAAAATATACAAAAGAAAAAAAAATATATATATATATATACAATGTGATTTTCTGGATTTTTGTTTTAGATTCCGTCTCTCACAGTTGAAGTGTACCTATGATAAAAATTACAGACCTCTACATGCTTTGTAAGTAGCAAAATCGGCAGTGTATCAAATACTTGTTCTCTGTGTGTGTTGCAGCGCTTCAGTGTCATACTTACATTGATATACTGTGTGTTTTTTCTCTCGTTATAACAAGTGACATGGGTGTCCCAGTATGTGAACTAGGTGGTGTGATGGAATATGAGTGGGTGTTTTAGAAGGTTCTGTCCACGTCATTGTGATGTGTGGAAAAGTTGTTGTCATAATCTGTGCCAGACAGACTGACTGATGTTGAGACATCTCACGCCTTCTCTGTCTCCGTGGACACCTATCAGGACACACCTCTTTCTAAAAATGAACCCACAGAGTTAGAAGTAAATCTGGTTCGTTTTGTGCTGTATACAGTAGGTGACTGTTGCAGTGAGACTGAAACTCAGATGAGATGTTCAATTCAGTCTGTCTGTCAGGCTGCAATCCAGACCAGAAGCATGCACAGGCTGTATTGGTATTGATCTGCCGTGGCTGGGCTCTCCAGGAGGCCCTCCCCTCTGAGCTCAGCTAGCTTGACCTGGAGCAACCTGTATGTCCAGCTTGAGGCAGGCCTGTCCGAAGTGGTGACACTCATGTGGGACCGTCAAGACTCACAGCCAGCAGAGAGGGTTGTGTGTCAAGTCAGTCAGTGTGTGTGTATGTGTGGAGGTGTGTTGGTTGGGGCAGTGTGGCGGGGGTTAATCTCCCTGAACTGGGGCAGATGTTGTTAACAAGCTACTCTCAGGTCGGCTCCCTGCGTGGGAAAATGGCATCAAATCCTCCTGGGGTCAGGGCTTTGGTGTTGACCCACTGAGAGCCATCCATCCCGCCCTCTCTCTCTTTTCCTCTTCAGCCAGGCCTCATCCACTCACACTGACCCTAACTGACTGATAGAGAGGCCTCAGTCAATACACTGACCATAACTGACTGATAGAGAGGCCTCAGTCAATACACTGACCCTAACTGACTGATAGAGAGGCCTCAGTCAATACACTGACCCTAACTGACTGATAGAGAGGCCTCAGTCAATACACTGACCCTAACTGACTGATAGAGAGGCCTCAGTCAATACACTGACCATAACTGACTGATAGAGAGGCCTCAGTCAATACACTGACCCTAACTGACTGATAGAGAGGCCTCAGTCAATACACTGACCCTAACTGACTGATAGAGAGGCCTCAGTCAATACACTGACCCTAACTGACTGATAGAGAGGCCTCAGTCAATACACTGACCCTAACTGACTGATAGAGAGGCCTCAGTCAATACACTGACCCTAACTGACTGATAGAGAGGCCTCAGTCAATACACTGACCATAACTGACTGATAGAGAGGCCTCAGTCAATACACTGACCCTAACTGACTGATAGAGAGGCCTCAGTCAATACACTGACCATAACTGACTGATAGAGAGGCCTCAGTCAATACACTGACCCTAACTGACTGATAGAGAGGCCTCAGTCAATACACTGACCCTAACTGACTGATAGAGAGGCCTCAGTCAATACACTGACCCTAACTGACTGATAGAGGCCTCAGTCAATACACTGACCCTAACTGACTGATAGAGAGGCCTCAGTCAATACACTGACCCTAACTGACTGATAGAGGCCTCAGTCAATACACTGACCCTAACTGACTGACAGAGGCCTCAGTCAATACACTGACCCTAACTGACTGATAGAGAGGCCTCAGTCAATACACTGACCCTAACTGACTGACAGAGGCCTCAGTCAATACACTGACCCTAACTGACTGATAGAGAGGCCTCAGTCAATACACTGACCCTAACTGACTGATAGAGAGGCCTCAGTCAATACACTGACCCTAACTGACTGATAGAGGCCTCAGTCAATACACTGACCCTAACTGACTGACAGAGGCCTCAGTCAATACAAATCAAATCAAATCACATTTATTTATATAGCCCTTCGTACATCAGCTGATATCTCAAAGTGCTGTACAGAAACCCAGCCTAAAACCCCAAACAGCAAACAATGCAGGTGTAAAAGCACGGTGGCTAGGAAAAACTCCCTAGAAAGGCCAAAACCTAGGAAGAAACCTAGAGAGGAACCGGGCTATGTGGGGTGGCCAGTCCTCTTCTGGCTGTGCCGGGTAGAGATTATAACAGAACATGACCAAGATGTTCAAATGTTCATAAATGACCAGCATGGTCAAATAATAATAAGGCAGAACAGTTGAAACTGGAGCAGCAGCACAGTCAGGTGGACTGGGGACAGCAAGGAGCCATCATGTCAGGTAGTCCTGGGGCACAGTCCTAGGGCTCAGGTCCTCCGAGAGAGAGAAAGAAAGAGAGAATTAGAGAGAGCATATGTGGGGTGGCCAGTCCTCTTCTGGCTGTGCCGGGTGGAGATTATAACAGAACGTGGCCAAGATGTTCAAATGTTCATAAATGACCAGCATGGTTGAATAATAGTAAGGCAGAACAGTTGAAACTGGAGCATACACTGACCCTAACTGACTGATAGAGAGGCCTCAGTCAATACACTGACCCTAACTGACTGATAGAGAGGCCTCAGTCAATACACTGACCCTAACTGACTGATAGAGAGGCCTCAGTCAATACACTGACCCTAACTGACTGATAGAGAGGCCTCAGTCAATACACTGTTATTTTCCCTCTCTTTTCTCATCCAATTTGTTTTGTTCACCAACTCAATACTCCTCTGCCTGAGAGGAAATCAGCACCGATCCGCCAAACAGACGTGCTCCGTAAAGTCTCTTGTTAATTACAGCTTATGGTTGTATCACCATGCGTTGCACAACCACAAAGAATGCAGAGTGGGAGACGCTTCAAAGCCACCGCCACTTCCAAATCAGAGCATGGCCTTAGGACCAAATGACTTTCATTGATGTCAGTAGGAAGGTACATTATTAGAATGAAAGGTTTATAGACGTTGGACAGGTTTTTAGGTATAAATGTGAAGACGTGTGTTAGGGAAGGGTTCCTTGAAAGAATTAAAGTAAAAAATAAATAATTGTTACTTGTTTTTCAATGAAACATACACACGGTGTTATCTGTCTAGGCCTGCACCACTTTCTAACTGTGGCATTCCCTTTCATTAACAGGGAGAAACCATTGGCAGTCTTGTAGAATGGCAATCTTGTGTAATCGAGGATTGTTGTCCAACAACGTTTGATTGAGACGCTGATATTGTTAGTCTTCACCTGATAAGGGGTGTGGAATCCATATCCACTCACTCAGGGTTGGGGTGAATGTCAATTCTATTCAGGAAGTAGATGAAAGAAAACAGAAATGGAAATCGGCTAACTTTATTTATGAATATATTTCTGAATTTTATTTATGAATATATAGATTTATAACTTCAATTGACATGCTATACTCAACATACCCTTTTAAACTTGCCCACTCAGAAATAGTATGAAAGCAGGTCTGACCAGAGTATCTCCTCTCCATATTACTCACTGTCATTGTGTGTTTTAACATGCCTCACCTATGACTCAGCAGTGTGGGGGCGTGCCAGGCTGCCAGCCAGGTGACCTTAGGTGCCACACTAGAGTTACCTTTCCCTTCGACAACACCCAGCACCTAGCCTGTTCCCGTCCCCGTCCCTATCCCCTGAGTCTAGCGTACGTACGTCAACAGAACCCAAGTGCCCACGGCCTGGTTTACCCAGACTTAGTCCCTAATGGTCGGCTCATCCATTAAGGTGTCTGAATCCCCAGCACTGTTTGTTTTAGCACAGCAGGTGCGTGTGAATAGGAGACAGGTTTTACAGTTCCTTTGTCCCCAAAGAAAACACACAGATCCCACACAGGGCTAGAAATGTAGTATTCGCTGGTGCTGGTGCTTGTTGTTCTAGCGAAGGGATGTTTGTAGAGGGTTCTCCCTACAGGGATTTTTTTTGGGTCTCGTGTTCCATGAAGCCCTGTTGTTGAGGTTCACTTGAACTTTTGGGAATATGACTGCATGTGATTGGTGGATGACACATACATACAGCCGAGAGGGATACCTGTATGCAGAGATGACATAGCATACCGACGGTTATGTGTCATGCACGTCAGTGATAATAACAGAGGTGTTGAGGGCAACCTCTCCAGTGTGAAATCTGACCCTGAAGATGGTCCAAGTTCTGTAAGCCATATTCATTTGTTGTCATATTTCACATTGTCTACCAACACTAAAGCGTGTAGTGGGGTTTCACCTTACTCACCAAGAGCAGGAAGTAATCCTTTGGCCCTACTTGACCCTTCTTGAGAGCCTAGAAAACGGGTCCAAGTGTGTGTAAGTTACACTCGAGGTACATGTGTCATATGTCCAGTGACAACTATCTGAGAATGGTACTGTATAGGGACAATGCAGTGATTGGGACGCAGGGGTTAATGGAGGGAGGCGATGCGAGGGGCAGACTCTCCTCTAGGCTACAGATATTGATTAGTGTTGGTTGGGGGACAGTGAGAAGGAACACAGATTGACAGACACACAATGGCCGCGCGGCGACTTAGCCCCGTAAGATGGCTCCTGATCATATTCTTATTGTCAGGATCAGTGTTCATTAAGCTGCTGGCTGTAACCTGTCTCAAACTCAATACCCATGCCGCCCCTCCATTCAACAACCTCCCACAAACACGTGTGCAAACATACATACAAAGCCCCCCTTCAAAAACCCATAAACACACAACGCCCCCCCTCCCTGCCCCACCTCACACACATATCACACATACACCCTCCTCCACAGACACCTGACCCCCACACTAAGTCCTGTGCAGCGGGGTTCAGAGGGGGATAAAGTTTCCTCCCTGATCTGTGAGGTGAGGTGTTTATGGGAGACACCGCCTGCCTTGTCCTGCCGGGTGGGGAGCGTTGGTTACCCTGGGAACGTGGGGGAGGTGGGACACGTTCAGTTCTGACTGACTCTGTCACTTATTGATGAATTGTCATGGTTAATCAGTGCTCTCTCCCTCCCTCCCGACCGGATGGAGGTGTGTCCTGGAGGCCAGGCAGGGCTTCCCAGATTAGCCTGTCCACAATTTGTCTGGAGAGGGCTGTGACCTATCTCAGTCTCTCCATCTTCTCCTTTTGGTCTTGTCTCAGTTGTTTCTAGGACCGCGTCATTAAGCAAGTGGCTTTCCCAAAACTGAATCAGCCACAGTTAATCTGCTCCGGAGCCCTATCCATCTCCTCCATCTTGGTGACAATATGCATACAGCCAGTCTCATGGGGTCAGATGATGACATGGATTGTACATAAATGGTCTCTAGTTATTGAGCTGTGAAGTCCTGCGGCTCTGCTGGGTTGATATCTTGTAAGATCCAGGTTCACTTAACAGCTCAGTTGCTATGGAGGGTTGGAGTGCGTTAGATCTTCCCAAAACCTTTCTTGCCTCCTCATTTTTCAAGGCTGTCATGCGTTTGTTAATGTGGGCTTGGCCTGGAGTTCTCACCTGTCAAAGCAGTGAGGTGTAGTCTGCTTTATTTCCATTTTAGGAAAAAGTGAGGGGGGTTTAAGTCTTGGGCAGTTCTTCAAGAAATGCAAACTTTTCTCCATTTAGTAGCTGTGCACACTTCGGCTCTTCAAATTTGATGACGGGTCCTTCCCCGCCCCCTGTCCTCCCCAATATTACACCTCGGATGCAAAAATATGCCTGTGCTCCCAACATCACCCCACCCAGGGGGCCTGCATGACTTTAGTGCCTGAGCAGTGACACCAATCAGGGGAGAGGGTGGGTTCTTTTGTCATGCTAACACAAATCGCCTCTTGTCTCATATTCAAATAACCACTCTCTTTCTCCACTCCCTCACTACCCCCCTTCCTCCCATCTTTCTCCTATCCCTCACTCTCGCCTCCCTTTCCTCCCCTCTCTTTCTCCTATCCCTCACTCTCGCCTCCCTTTCCTCCCCTCTCTTTCTCCACTCCCTCACTCCCCCCCTTCCTCCCATCTTTCTCCTATCCCTCACTCTCGCCTCCCTTTCCTCCCCTCTCTTTCTCCTATCCCTCTCTCTCACCCCCTTTCCTCCCCTCTCTTTCTCCACTCCCTCACTCCCCCCTTCCTCCCATCTTTCTCCTATCCCTCACTCTCGCCTCCCTTTCCTCCCCTCTCTTTCTCCTATCCCTCTCTCTCACCCCCTTTCCTCCCCTCTCTTTCTCCTATCCCTCACTCTCGCCCCCTTTCCTCCTCTCTTTCTCCTATCCCTCACTCTCGCCCCCTTTCCACCCCTCTCTTTCTCCACTCCCTCACTAACGCCCCCCCCTTTCCTCCCCTCTCTTCATCCTTCACTCCTTCTCATCCTCCCAAGGACCGAGAGGAAGCGGGAGAGAGAGAGCCTTCTATGTCATCAAAGGGAACATCAAATTCAACATACCAATTAGGCTAAAAATACTCAACTAGAACCCATTGCCCTTTATGGTTGTGATGTCTGGGGCCCGCTCGCCAACCAAGAATTCACAAAATGTGGCAAACACCAAATTGAGACTATGCATGTAGAATTCTGCTAAAATATCCTCTGTGTACAACGTAAAACACCAAAGAATGCATGCAGAGCAGAATTAGGACAATACCCATTAATGATCAACATCCAGGTAAGAGTCGTTAAATTCTACAACCACCTAAAAGGCGATTCCCAAACCTTCTATAACAAAGCCATCACCTACAGAGAGATGAACCTGGAGAAGAGTCCCCTAAGCAATCTGGTACTGGGGCTCTGTTCACAAACACAAGCAGACCACACAGAGCCCCAGAACAGCAACACAATTAGACCCAACCAAATCATGAGAATAGTCAAATATAATTACTTAACACATTGGAAAGAATTAACCAAGAAACTGATCAAACTAGAATACTACTTGGCCCTAAACATAGAGTAAACAGTGGCCGAATACCTGTCCACTGTGACTGACCCAAAATGAAGGAAAGCTGTGACAATGTATAGACTTAGTGAGCATATCCTTGCTGTTGAGAAAGGCCGACGTAGGCAGACATGGCTCTCAAGAGAAGACAGGCTATGTGCTCACTGCCCACAAAATGAGGTGGAAACTGAACTGCACTTCCTAACCTCCTGCCCAATGTATGACCATATTAGAGAGACATATTTCCCTCAGATTACACAGACCCACAAAGAATTTGAAAACAAATCCAACTTTGATAAACTCCCATATCTACTGGGTGAAATACCACAGTGTGTCATCACAGCAGCAAGATGTGTGACCTGTTGGCACAATAAAAGGGAAACCAATGAAGAACAAACACCATTGTAAATACAACCTATAATTATGTTTATCTTCCCTTTTTTTTCACTATTTGAACTTTGTTACAACACCGTTACTTGTTAGATATTGGGTGCACTGTCGGAGCTAGAACCACAAGCATTTTGCTACACTCACATTAACTCCTGCTAAACAAGTGTATGTGACCAATACAATTTGATTTGATTTGTAATATGACATTTGAAATGTCTTTATTCTTTTGGAATGTAATGTTTTTATTTTTTTAGATTTTTTTTTCTCTTTTGTTTACTATCTATTTCACTTGCTTTGGCAATGTAAGCATATGTTTCCCATGCCAATAAAGCCCCTTGAATTGAATTAAATTGAGATAGAGAGTGGCTGTGCCCGGGGCTGCTGAGCTGATCTGAACGGCGGGAGCCCCTCTTTCCTGGGGGTCAGCCTATGTCTCAGGAGTCTCGGAGCAGGGGGCTGTTTCCATGCCTGACGGATGGAGGCCATTTCATATTCAAATGCTACAATCAGGCCTGTGACCCGTGAGGGGCTCTTTATGGCCCAGGCCCCAGGTCAGGGGTCAAGAAGGGGATTTAATAGCACAGGCTAAAGAAGGGAAAGAACGGGGAAGAAAAGTGATTTAGGGGCTGAATGAGTAATAAAAAAAAAACAGTTTTACTAAGTTGTCATGTAAATTGGAATCTCTCTCTCATCGTTTTCCTACTCTCTTGTATAACTCTTCTGTGCTCAGCCCAGGACTTTTCTTTGAAAGAGACGTCTACTTTCGCCAGCCAAGCCGGCATCCCCCCGACTTGTCCGACCTGTAAACAGTAGCTGTGGAGCAGGAGAAGGTGCTGGTGAGATGGCAGGGGATTAGAGATGGAGATAAGGAGATGTTGGTTAGTCAGGCCCTTTTGATACACCTTTGCTCTTGTGTGGTGCCACTGTGTCCGATGTGTCCGGCCTGCTGCTGCTGCTGGAGTGGCCTGTTATTCCTGTCCCTTGGGTCTGTTCTCTTCTCCTCTGCACTTGGAGAAGCTCTAGTGACATAGGACAGTGTGTGTGTGTCGTAACGGTTAAAACAGGTGACTAATACAGTTTTTCTGGCCGAGTTCAAGAGTTGCAGTAACTAAGCCACTTCAGTTGTCCTTCCACTATGCAACTAAATATATATATTTTTTACCCTCTCTGTTACTGCTACCTATTCTGTGGCACTATGCTACTGTCTAAGCGAGCGTGTGTGACTCACACCCCAGCTAGCACATTTGGTTCCTTGGAAGTTGTGAGAACGTATGTTTTTGGTTTCACCAGAAGTGAACATTTAACCTTTTCTGTGAGTGTTTATTTTTAGGTTGCAGGGAGGTTTACTCTGGTTCCGTGAAAGTTTTCCTGGGAGGTTTTATTAATGCTCTGAGAACAGAAATTATATGTTGTTCGGACGTTTTTGAATAACTTCCTTAACTTTCACTTAATGTTTCAATAGGACTTTTAATAACACAAATTAATTTCCTTAGACATCAATCATGCAAAAACATATATGTTTTATTGTTACACAGCATCAGTGAGATTTGAACCATTAATCTTCTGTTTGTCTATGGAATAAGTCCACTGAGCCACCAGTATGGCACGAGCATGTCTGGTTTTTTTCTGCATAGAAAGCTGTTCATTTTAGTCTATTTAATCAAATCAAGTTATATTGGTCACATACACATGGTTAGCAGATGTTAATGAGAGTGGAGCAAAATAATTGTGCTTCTAGTTCCGACAGTGCAGTAACATCTAACAAGTAATCCACCGATCCCCAACAACTACCTAATACACACAAACCTAAAGGGGTGAATGAGAATATGTACATATAAGTATATGGATGAGCGATGGCCAAGCGGCATAGGCAAGGTGCAATAGATGGTATAACATACAGTATATACATGTGATATGAGTAATGTAAGATATGTAAACATAATTAAAGTGGCATTATTTAAAGTGACTAGTGATCCATTTATTAAAGTGTCCAGTGATTGGGTCTCAATGTAGGCAGCAGCCTCTCTGAGTTAGTGATTGCTGTTCAGCAGTCTGATGGCCTTGAGATTGAAAAACAGCTTCGATCTCTCTGTCCCAGCTTTGATGCACCTGTACTGACCTTGCCTTCTGGATTATAGCGGTGTGAACAGGCAGTGGCACAGGTGGTTGTTGTTCTTGATTATATTTTTGGCCTTCCTGTGATATTGGGTGCTGTAGGTGTCATAGAGGGCAGGTAGTTTGCCCCCGGTGATTAGCTGTGATACAGCCCAACAGGATGCTCTCGATTGTTCCGTTTTAGGACCACTATTATTTTCACTATATATTTTATATATATATTTATACACTATATATTTTACCTCTTAAGTATGCTCTCTCTAATTCTCTCTTTCTCTCTTTCTTTCTCTCTCTCGGAGGACCTGAGCCCTAGGACCATGCCTCAGGACTATCTGGCATGATGACTCCTTGCTGTCCCCAGTCCACTTGGCCGTGCTGCTGCTCCAGTTTCAACTGTTCTGCCTGCGGCTATGGAATCCTGACCTGTTCACCGGACGTGCTACCTGTCCCAGACCTGCTGTTTTCAACTCTCTAGAGACAGCAGGAGTGGTAGAGATACTGTTAATGATCGGCTATGAAAAGCCAACTGACATTTACTCCTGAGGTGCTGACTTGCTGCACCCTCGACAACTACTGTGATTATTATTATTTGACCCTGCTCGTTATCTATGAACATTTGAACATCTTGGCCATGTTCTGTTATAATCTCCACACGGCACAGCCAGAAGAGGACTGGCCACCCCTCATAGCCTGGCTCCTCTCTAGGTTTCTTCCTAGGTTTTGGCTTTTCTAGGGAGTTTTTCCTAGCCACCGTGCTTCTACACCTGCATTGCTTGCTGTTTGGGGTTTTAGGCTGGGTTTCTGTACAGCACTTTGAGATATCAGCTGATGTACGAAGGGCTATATATATATATATATATACATTTGATTTGATTTGATTGTGTATCTGTAAAAGTTTGTCAGAGTTTTGGGTGACAAGCCAAATTTCATCAGCCTCCTGATGTAGAAGAGGCGCTGCTGCTGTTGCGCCTTCTTCACCACACTATCTGTGCCATTTCAGTTTGTCTGTGATCGGTACGCCAAGGAACTTACCACTTTCCACCTTCTCCACTGCTGTCCCGATGGGATGTGAACAGGGGGGTGATCCCTCTGCTGTTTCCTGAAGTCCACAATCATCTCCTTTGTTTTGTTGACGTTGAGTGAGAGTTCTTTTTTTTGACACCACACTCCGAGTGCCCTCACCTCCTACCTGTAGGCTGTCTCGTCGTTGTTGGTGATCTAGCCCACTACTGTTGTCGTCTGCAAACTTGATGTTTGAGTTGAAGGTGTGCATGGCCACGCAGTTGTGGGTGAACAGAGAGTGCAGGCGATGGTTGAGCATGCAACCTTGTGGGGCCAGAAAAGTGGAGATGTTGTTTCCTACCTTCACCACCTGGGTGCGACACTTCAGAAAGTCCAGGACCCAACCAGATCCCATTTCAGAGGAAACAAGCAAGATTAAGATCAGGTGTGGCCAATTAGTGGGCGCTGCCAACATACTTAACAAGATAGAGGATAGAGAGAGTTTTGTTGATGCTGAGAACTGAATGTATATGCTTTTAAATAACATTATTACAACGTTCTCTGGACGTTATTAAAGTTTTCGTCACATTCTGAGAATGGAATGTGTGTTTTTTAATAATACGTTCTTAGAAGGTTCTCTGAACTTAACTAAAGTATTCTTGTGTTTTTTATGCAAAGTTTTATTCATGTTCTTGGAACAATTTACGAACATGACTTTAAATACAACCATGAGGAAACCTGTAGGAAACGTTTGACTTAAGTAGTGAAATTCCCACAGAAGAAAGTTTTTTCTTAATGTTCTCTGAACTATTTGAAAACATCTCCCATGTCAAACCAGTTGGAGACATTACCAAAATTGAAATGTAATGTAAGCATGTTAGAACTTTTAGGAAATGTTCCGTTAAAACATTTTTTTGATATTTCATTAAAAAAAATTGTCAAGTTACTTAAACCTCTTAAGTGTAAAGTCCCCACATTTGTGGACCCTATTAGATTTTATTTTATTTTATTCAGCCTGGTATGAGAACACGGTGTTTCCGGAAAGCTGAGAGTCTTGGCTATTGATTGGTGCCTTCAGATCTTTCGTGTGTCTTCGTGTGTCTTATATATAGGCATACGGATGTATAAGGGCAGGCCAAGCCGATGACCTCATTTCAAGATGTCTGCTACCTACATTCCAGTTAGTGTTGTGAATCATAAACGTAATAAACACATCATACACAATACATTGACACACACCGAAAGCCGGGACGCCACAGATCATGAGGATATCTTATTTGTCTGCCTGTGACCTACCGTTATTGATCACCAGCTCCGAGAGTCAAAATGTTTATTTTACACAATATTTTCATCAAACAGCAAACATCTTACAAGGTAAGCTTCAATTTGGTCTGTGTTTAAGCTCCAGCTACATTTGGGGTATCAAATTAAACCTTAGGTGGGTAGGAACAAATCTAGCCCATCGCTTAGTGACTTTTCCCATCAAAAATATATGATGTTGCCTGCTTACGCGCTGTAGGCATCCATTACACAGGGGATGGGCTACTATGAACCATGACAATCTTGTAGCCAATGAGATATGCTTTCCAGGGATATGCAGTTGACCTGGGTGGGACAAAGCAAGGCCTAGGACCTTTTATGCATGATGTGAACTATTGTTTCCTCGCTCAGAGACTTGGAAACGTTTAGTGACCACACCTGACACCACTTACTAAAACATCTGGCCATTTCTAGTTGTTAGGTCTATCAATCCCATTTCTAGTTGTTAGGTCTATCAATCCCATTTCTAGTTGTTAGGTCTATCAATCCCATTTCTAGTTGTTAGGTCTATCAATCCCATTTCTAGTTGTTAGGTCTATCAATCCCATTTCTAGTTATTAGGTCTATCAATACCATTTCTAGTTGTTCAAATCAAATCAAATCAAATCAAATTTATTTATATAGCCCTTCGTACATCAGCTGATATCTCAAAGTGCTGTACAGAAACCCAGCCTAAAACCCCAAACAGCAAACAATGCAGGTGTAAAAGCACGGTGGCTAGGAAAAACTCCCTAGAAAGGCCAAAACCTAGGAAGAAACCTAGAGAGGAA
Organism: Oncorhynchus gorbuscha; assembly: GCF_021184085.1. Taxonomy (NCBI): domain Eukaryota; kingdom Metazoa; phylum Chordata; class Actinopteri; order Salmoniformes; family Salmonidae; genus Oncorhynchus; species Oncorhynchus gorbuscha. Next base: position 34,236,274 of record NC_060195.1, on the reverse strand, counting down.
CCGGGCTATGTGGGGTGGCCAGTCCTCTTCTGGCTGTGCCGGGTAGAGATTATAACAGAACATGACCAAGATGTTCAAATGTTCATAAATGACCAGCATGGTCAAATAATAATAAGGCAGAACAGTTGAAACTGGAGCAGCAGCACAGTCAGATGGACTGGGGACAGCAAGGAGCCATCATGTCAGGTAGTCCTGGGGCACGGTCCTAGGGCTCAGGTCCTCCGAGAGAGAGAAAGAAAGAGAGAATTAGAGAGAGCATATGTGGGGTGGCCAGTCCTCTTCTGGCTGTGCCAGGTGGAGATTATAACAGAACGTGGCCAAGATGTTCAAATGTTCATAAATGACCAGCATGGTTGAATAATAGTAAGGCAGAACAGTTGAAACTGGAGCAGGAGCATGGCCAGGTGGACTGGGGACAGCAAGGAGTCCTCATGTCAGGTAGTCCTGGGACATGGTCCTAGGGCCCAGGCCAGTTGAAACTGGAGCAGCAGCATGGCCAGGTGGACTGGGGACAGCAAGGAGTCATCATGTCAGGTAGTCCTGGGGCATGGTTCTAGGGCTCAGGTCCTCCGAGAGAGAGAAAGAAAGAGAGAAGGAGAGAATTAGAGAACGCACACTTAGATTTACACAGGACACCGAATAGGACAGGAGAAGTACTCCAGATAAACAAACTGACCCTAGCCCCCCGACACATAAACTACTGCAGCATAAATACTGGAGGCTGAGACAGGAGGGGTCAGGAGACACTGTGGCCCCATCCGAGGACACCCCGGACAGGGCCAAACAGGAAGGATATAACCCCACCCACTTTGCCAAAGCACAGCCCCCACACCACTAGAGGGAAATCTTCAACCACCAACTTACCATCCTGAGACAAGGCCGAGTATAGCCCACAAAGATCTCCGACACGGTACAACCCAAGGGGTTCGGGGGGGGGACCCAGACAGGCCGACCACAACAGTGAATCAACCCACCCAGGTGACGCATCCCCCCCCAGGGACGGCACGAGAGAGCCCCAGCAAGCCAGTGACTCAGCCCCGTAACAGGGTTAGAGGCAGAGAATCCCAGTGGAAAAAGGGGAACCGGCCAGGCAGAGACAGCAAGGGCGGTTCGTTGCTCCAGAGCCTTTCCGTTCACCTTCCCACTCCTGGGCCAGACTACACTCAATCATATGACCCACTGAAGAGATGAGTCTTCAGTAAAGACTTAAAGGTTGAGACCGAGTTTGCGTCTCTGACATGGGTAGGCAGACCGTTCCATGGTAAATAGTCTGGATCAATATGGACTTTCAATTCTCCTGGGCCTGAGGAAATAAAAATGGAGCTCTATAGGAGAAAGCCCTGCCTCCAGCTGTTTGCTTAGAAATTCTAGGGACAATTAGGAGGCCTGCGTCTTGTGACCGTAGCGTACGTATAGGTATGTACGGCAGGACCAAATCAGAGAGGTAGGTAGGAGCAAGCCCATGTAATGCTTTGTAGGTTAGCAGTAAAACCTTGAAATCAGCCCTTGCTTTGACAGGAAGCCAGTGTAGAGAGGCTAGCACTGGAGTAATATGATCAAATTTTTTGGTTCTAGTCAGGTCTATCAATCCCATTTCTAGTTGTTAGGTCTATCAATACCATTTCTAGTTGTTAGGTCTATCAATACCATTTCTAGTTGTTAGGTCTATCAATCCCATTTCTAGTTGTTAGGTCTATCAATCCCATTTCTAGTTGTTAGGTCTATCAATCCCATTTCTAGTTGTTAGGTCTATCAATCCCATTTCTAGTTGTTAGGTCTATCAATCCCATATCTAGTTGTTAGGTCTATCAATCCCATTTCTAGTTGTTAGGTCTATCAATCCCATTTCTCGTTGTTAGGTCTATCAATCCCATTGTTTCAATAATATTGTTCACATGTTGTGGAAGCCATCTGATGTGTTTCCACCTCTTGTCATCAATAATTCACGTATACCTTGTCAATGAAAGATGACTTTCAAAAAACAAAACAAAAACGGTTATTTTGTGAGTGCTTGATCTTGTGTATTCTGAACTATGTAACTCCTATCTTCTGAAAATCTCCTCACAATCTCCCAGATGTCGTCTTTCCAAATGTACCACGTTTTTGTAATTCCACATGAATAGCAGTTACTTTTGGGTATGTATATTTAGGCAGAAATCTACATATTGCCATAACATTTAAGAGGTTAAATGTACTATGAATCTTCCAAAGCCAAGTAACTAACCCTCACCATTCCCAGAAAGTTGTGGCAAGGTTGTATGCAAAATGACCATAGGACAACCAAGCTCTAAGAAACATATGGTTCTCAGAACATTATGTGCTAGCTGGGTCTTTTGGGTCTGTGGAGAAGGCAATGATGTCTGCCTTTTGGATGACATATTTTGTGCTTGCAAATATTTTTGGCCTAAAATGTTGTGCTTATTACATTAAATTAACAGGATATTGTGTGATCTAGTCTGTTCACAGGTAGCCATGTAAACCCCATTGGAGGTGTAGGTTTGAAGAGAAGCAGAGGAAATCCTCCACCCAACCCAGAGAAGCCCTCTCCAGGTCAGCAGCAACATTGGAGTACCCTACTACCTGACAGGTGGGTTTAGAGGCCCACTCAGGCTTTGACGAGGGCTTTGGTCTACTTCCCTTTCTCCCTCCCATACCAAATCTATGGTTGAGTCCATCTAAATTCCTGACAATCCAAAAACAGACTTGCTCTCCTATGAAGAAATTCCATGTCCAATGGATTTGACCCCAACTCTATCTGACAGCATGATCCTATCATGGTGGTTAGTGGCTAGGGGAGCGCACGGTGGTTGAGTGGTGTTTGTGAGGCAGGACCAGGGGTAGGGGAGTTAGTTTTGGGAGTGTGGTGAGGTGCAGAGGCCAACACAGGCCTCAGCGAGCACAGCTGCAGTCCCACTGTCATTACTGCTCCTCTGGTGGCTGGGAAGAAAGGGGCTCCTTGCCGCATGGCTGCCCACCCTGCGCTCAGGAAGGGTTGGTAGCGCCAGGCGGCACCATTCACAGTTCACACTCTCCCTCTCGTGTGGCAGCAGGGAGGTATAGAGCGAGGGGGGTTAAAGGGAGAGAGTAAAGGAGGAGGGAAGGGGTGTAGGGGTGTGTTCCCTCTCATCTCCCCTCTTCCCCTCTGACCATTCAGTTTCACACCCTTCACCCCTCTCTCTCTCTCCTCAATCCTCTCCACTCTCTTCTTTTTAGCCCATGCACCTGCAGACCTTAAGTCCAGGCCATAGATCTGAGGGATTGGGGTCTTCTGAGGGTTAGAGGGGGACTCTATTAAACAGCACATTTCTAAGTATTGCCTTTTGATATGGTCCAGTGTTATTAAATCAAATGTAATATGTCACATGCGCCAAATACAACAGGTGTAGCCCTTATAGTGAAATGCTTACTAACAAGCCCTTAAACAACAGTGCCGTTTTAAGGGAAAAAATGTGAAATATAACAGATAATTAAGGAGCAAAAATACAATAATAGTAGCGCGGCTGTATACGTGGGGTTCGGGTACAGAGTCAATGTCAATTTTTCTTCCCCAAGATGGCATAGCAGTCAGACGTCCTTTGTCCTCGTCTTTTCGTGTCCCGTGTATATATATATATATATTGACATCTTTTCTTCGCATCTTTTTACATATATTTTTTCTAAAAATCTCAACTTCAAAACACTCTCCTGCAACTCGCCTCACCAATTTAAAAAAAAGTATTATTCACCTCAAATCTGAAATCCACAATAGAAGCCAGCCAGAAGCTAGCCAGTTTACTGGCTAACGTTAGTATTCAGCTAACCACGGTTGGTGGTCATCAGCTATCCTTTAGCTCGAAAAGCTATTGCCAGTTTTGTACAACGCGACCCAGACCAGAGCATACCGGACCTATTTTCTCTCCATATCCCTGGATTTCTACACCGCAAGTTCTGGACATTTACAACTGGATCTTGCAGCTACCTAGCTGCTATCCGAGTGACTATTGGCTTACGTCGGTCCCGGAGCAAACATCAGCTGAAGAGTTCCATCAGCCACTCCTGGGCTACAATCACCTATCCGGACCAATTGTATGGCTTACGTGGAGGGCCTCTGCCCGGGGGTGTTATCCAATTGGCCCCTCCGTCGCGACGTTACCTGAATGCCAATCTACAGCCCGCTAATCGTTAGCTGTCTTGTCAGCTGCTATCTGAATAGGTCTATCGGACAATTTTATTGAGTCACTATTACTATATCTATTTTGCCAATTGGATTGGTCCTCTCTACCACACGGAATTCCGCGAATCTACCGACGGAAACACACGAGGTGGCTTAAAACAGACCTCCATCCTCTGCCAGCTTGCTACCGATGGCCCTGCTAGCTGTCTGAATCGCCGTGACCCCAACCAACCTCACTACTCACTGGACCCTTATGATCACTTGACTAAGCATGCCTCTCCTTAATGTCAATATGCCTTGTCCACTGCTATTCTGGTTAGTGTTTATTGGCTTATTTCACTGTAGAGCCTCTAGCCCTGCTCATTATACCTTATCCAACCCTTCAGTTCCACCACCCACACATGTGATGACATCACCTGGTTTCAATGATGTTTCTAGAGACAATATCTCTTTCATCATCACTCAATGTCCTAGCCGTGTCTGAATCCTGGTTTAGGAAGACCACCAAAAACTCTGAAATCTCCATTCCTAACTACAACATTTTCAGACAAGATAGAATGGCCAAAGGGGGCGGTGTTGCAATCTACTGCAGAGATCTGTCCTACTATCCAGGTCTGTACCCAAACAATTTGAACTTCTACTTAAAAAAATCCAACTCTCTAAAAACAAGTCTCTGACCGTTGCCGCCTGCTATAGACCACCCGCTGCCCCCAGCTGTGCTCTGGACACCATATGTGAACTGATTGCCCCCCATCTTGACAATTGCCCCCCCATCTTTTTAATGAATTTATTTGCAAATTATGGTGGAAAATAAGTATTGTATTTGACTTAGACTTGGCACTCTGGTACTGCTTGCTTTGCGGTAGCAGAGAGAACAGTCTATGACTAGTGTGGCTGGAGTCCTTGGCAATTTTTTGGGCCTTCCTCTGACACCGCCTGGTATGGATGGCCGGAAGCTTAGCCCCATTGATGTACTGGGCCTTACGCACTGCGGTGATGCAACCAATCAGGATGCTCTTGATGGTGCAGCTGTAGAGGACCCATGCCAAATCTTTTCAGTCTTTTGAGGGGGAATAGGTTTTGTCGTGCCCTCTTGACGACTGTCTTGGTGTTTTTGGACCATGATAGTTTGTTGGTGATGTGGACACCAAGGAACTTGAAGCTCTGAACCTGCTCCACTGGGTATGCTCAATCCTCCTTTTTCTGTAGTCCACAATCATCTCCTTTGTCTTGATCACGTTGATGGTGAGGTTGTTATCCTGTCACCACACTGCCAGGTCTCTGACTTCCTCCCTATAGGCTTTCTCATTGTTGTCAGTGATCAGGCCGACCACTCTTGTATCGTCGGAAATCGTAATGATGGTGTTGGAGTCGTGCCTAGCCATGCAGTCATGGGTGAACAGGGAATACAGGAAGGGCAGATGTGTTGTTACTAGAGGTCGACCAATTATGATTTTTCAACTCCGATACCGATTATTGAAGGACAAAAAAGCTGATTAATCGAACAATTTTTAAAATATATTTGTTATAATGACAATTACAGCAATACTGAATGAACACTTATTTTAACTTAAAATACATCAATAAAATCAATTTAGCCTCAAATAAAGAGTGAAACGTTCAATTTGGTTTAAATAATGCAAAAACAAAGTGTTGGAGAAGAAAGTAAAAGTGCAATATGTGCCATGTAAGAAAGCTAACATGTAAGTTCCTTGCCCAGAACATGAGAACATATGAAAGCTGGTGGTTCCTTTTAACATGAGTCTTCAATATTCCCAGGAAAGAAGTTTTAGGTTGTAGTTATTATAGGAATTATAGGACTATTTCTCTCTATACCATTTGTATTTCATATACCTTTGACTATTGGATGTTCTTATAGGCACTTTAGTATTGCCAGTGTAACAGTATAGCTTCCGTCACTCTCCTCGCTCCTCCCTGGGCTCGAACCAGGAACACAACTACAACAGCCACCCTCGAAGCAGCGTTACCCATGCAGAGCAAGGGAAACAACTACTCCAAGTCTCAGAGCGAGTGACATTTGAAACGCTATTAGCGCGCACCCCGTTAACTATCCAGACATTTAACATCACATCGGTTACACCAGCCTAATCTCGGGAGTTGATAGGCTTGAAGTCAAACAGCAGAGCTGCTGGAAAAACGCTTGAAAGTGCTGTTTGAATGAATGCTTACAAGCCTGCTGGTGCCGACCATCGCTCAGTCAGACTGCTCTATCAAATCATAGACTTAATTAGAACATAATAACACACAGAAATGTGAGCCTTAGGTCATTAATATGGTTGGATCTAGAAACTATCATCTCGAAAACAAGACGTTTATTCTTTCAGTGAAATACAGAACCGATCCGTATTTTAACTAACGGACGGCATCCTTCAGTCTAAATATTCCTGTTACATTGCACAACCTTCGAAGTTATGTCACAATTATGTAAAATTCTGGCAAATTAGTTCGCAATGAGCCCGGCGGCCCAAACTGTTGCATATACCCTGACTCTGCGTGCAATGAACGCAAGAGGAGTGACACAATTTAACCTGGTTAATATTGCCTGCTAACCTGGATTTCTTTTAGCTAAATATGCAGGTTTAAAAATATATATTTCTGTGTATTGATTTTAAGAAAGGCATTGGTGTTTATGGTTAGGTACATGTTGGAGCAACGACAGTCCTTTTTCTTGAATGCGCACTGCATCGATTATATGCAACGCAGGACACGCTCGATAAACTAGTAATATCATCAACCATGTGTAGTTATGATTGATTAAGTTTAATGCTAGCTATCAAATCAAATCAAAGTTTTATTTGTCACATACACATGGTTAGCAGATGTTAGTGCGAGTGTAGCGAAATGCTTGTGCTTCTAGTTCCGACAATGCAGTAATAACCAACAAGTAATCTAGCTAACAATTCCAAAACTACTAACTTATAGACACAACTGTAAGGGGATAAAGAATATGTACATAAAGATATATGAATGAGTGATGGTACAGGGGGGCATAGGCAAGATACAGTAGATGGTATTAAGTGCAGTATATACATATGAGATGAGTATGTAAACAAAGTGGCATAGTTAAAGTGGTGAGTGATACATGTATTACATAAGGATGCAGTAGATGATATAGAGTACAGTATATACGTATACGTATGAGATGATTAATGTAGGGTATGTAAACATTATATTAGGTAGCATTCTTTAAAGTGGCTAGTGATATATTTTACATCATTTCCCATCAATTCCCATTATTAAAGTGGCTGGAGTTGAGTCAGTGTGTTGGCAGCAGCCACTCAATGTTAGTGGTGGCTGTGTAACAGTCTGATGGCATTGAGATAGAAGCTGTTTTTCAGTCTCTCGGTCCCAGCTTTGATGCACCTGCACTGACCTCGCCTTCTGGATGATAGCGGGGTGAACAGGCAGTGGCTCGGGTGGTTGTTGTCCTTGATGATCTTTATGGCCTTCCTGTGACATCGGGTGGTGTAGGTGTCCTGGAGGGCAGGTAGTTTGCCCCCGGTGATGCGTTGTGCAGACCTCACTACCCTCTAGAGAGCCTTACGGTTGTGGGAGGAGCAGTTGCCGTACCAGGCGGTGATACAGCCCGCCAGGATGCTCTCGATTGTGCATCTGTAGAAGTTTGTGAGTGCTTTTGGTGACAAGCCGAATTTCTTCAGCCTCCTGAGGTTGAAGAGGCGCTGCTGCGCCTTCTTCACGATGTTCTCTGTGTGGGTGGACCAATTCAGTTTGTCTGTGATGTGTACGCCGAGGAACTTAACTTACTACCCTCTCCACTACTGTTCCATCGATGTGGATAGGGGGGTGTTCCCTCTGCTGTTTCCTGAAGTCCACAATCATCTCCTTAGTTTTGTTTACGTTGAGTGTGAGGTTATTTTCCTGACACCACATCTCGTCTGGTGGGCTCGTGTCACTGGTCAGCGGCTGTGCTTCACTTTAGTCCATAGTAGTTTGCAAGCCCTGCCACATCTGACGAGCGTCGGAGCTGGTGTAGTATGACTCGATCTTAATCCTGTATTGACGCTTTGCCTGTTGGATGGTTCGTTGGAGGACGTAGCGGGATTTCTTGTCTGGGTTAGAGTCCCACTCCTTGAAGGCGGCAGCTCTACCCTTTAGCTCAGTGCGGATGTTGCCTGTATTCCATGGCTTCTGGTTGGGGTATGTACGTACGGTCACTGTAGGGACGACATCATCAATGCACTTATTGATGAAGCCAGTGACTCATGTGGTGTACTCCTTAATGCCATCAGAAGAATCCCGGAACATATTCCAGTCTGTATTAGCAAAACAATCCTGTAGCTTAGCATCTGCGTTCTCTGACCACTTCCTTATTGAGTGAGACACTGGTACTACCTGCTTTAGTTGTTGCTTGTAAGCAGGAATCAGGAGGATAGAGTTATGGTCAGATTTGCCAAATGGAGGGCGAGGGAGAGCTTTGTACGCATCTATGTGTGTGGAGTATAGGTGGTCTAGAGTTTTTTCCCCCTCTGGTTGCACATTTAACATACTGGTAGAAATGAGGTAAAACGGATTTAAGTTTCCCTGTGTTGAAGTCAAAGGCCACTAGGAGCGCCGCATCTTGATGAGCATTTCCTGTTTGCTTATTGCCCTATACAGCTCGTTGGGTGCCGTCTTAGTGCCAGCAATGGTTTGTGTAGACAGCTACTAGTAGACAGCTACAAAAAATATAGATGAACATTTTCTTGGTAAATAGTGTGGTCTACAGCTCTACCTCAGGCGAGCAAAACCGTGAGACTTCCTTAACAATAGATTTCATGCACCAGCTGTTATTTACAAATATACATAGACCGCCACCCCTTGTCTTACCGGCGGCAGCTGTTCTATTTTGCCGATGGACCGAAAACCCCGCTAACTGTATGTAATCCATGTCATAGTTCAGCCACGACTCAGGTGAAACACAAGATATTACCGTTTTTAATGTCCCATTGACACATTAAAAACAGCGGTCTGTGGTTATATCACATTATGTAGACGGGATGTGATGTCCTTTGACAGAGAGGGAAGGAGTTTAGAGGATTTATACGGCAGGTCTTTAAAGCTGTCCCATAACGTAACCTTTCTGCGTTTGTATCAATACTAATCTATATGAAGGGACAGCTGACAACCGATTAACCCTAAACATGCCTGTCCTCTAAACAATCTGGTGTTTCAGCTCAGCTTAGTGAATGTAACCTACAGTAAAATCATCAGATATGTAGGTAGAACAGGTATGTAGAACAGAGGATAGTACTGAAACACTCCGTATTGTTGAGCAAACTGCCACAGGGTCATCTAATCTACACGGATCATATACGTTGTGTTTTGTTTCCTTAATAAACCTTTTGTTTTGGAGGTCAGCCTCACAACTTCAACACATGTAGATCGTATCAAGCCATGATGTTCCCTAAAATCGCCGTAGCGGCGTCACTCTGTGTCGTTTCCCCACCTGTTGTAACGTTATGTTCAGTCTTGTAGAACTGCTCGCTCCCTCCCCATGCATGCCAGACCCCCCACACTACAATACAGCTATTTGGAAGAAGGAGGAAAAAAATATTCTCTTTGAAAGAAAAAAACACAAAGGCTGATGAAATCACTCTGTACGGCCTTAATTCTACCATTAGGCGATCGGCAATGAGAGACAGCGAGAGGCAGTGCTAAGGCAATTGGCTGGGCCTCTGCTCTATATTCACAGGCCCAGGTTGAGGCTGGGGGACCTGCTGAGAAAATAGTGTCGTAATCAGGAGCCACATGTTCTGCCTGATCAGGTACGCTGGCCCCCACTCCTCTCTCTCCCTCTCTCCCCTCCTCCTCCCTTCCTCTCCTCCCCGCCCGTGACTCCCTCTCCCTGGCCAGTAAGGAGATCCTAATGAGAGTGTGGATGTACTGAGCTCCTCATATGTGAGGAACTTGGCAGGAGGGAGGAGAGACGAGGCCTGAGGTGGGGGTGGGAACGAGAGGTAGAGAGTTTGGGAGTTGGGGAGGGGCTGTTTTTTTTTGTTCAGACATTTCATTATTCAGGTTGGCTGAACTAAATTCTAAACCCATAAAATTCGTATCCCCTCTGGTGTCCATTTGCATATATTTTGCCACCCCCCCTGGCCTCCCAATTCCCCTTTTTTCCTCAGAAAGTGAAAGAGAGGGCGAAGCAACCAGGCCTGTCTAGGCTTTAAGATGTCACCATGGTGTGAAATATGGATGAACAAGCAGGGGCTTTGAAACTCCAACTGACCCCCCTTTTTACACACACACACTCACACTCACACCTCTATACCCCTGTCCTACCTATACCAGAGAAGCCACTCTTTGTAATGCTAATTTTGCAACTTTTTCTCAAACTTACAAATGCTAATTTACAACGTTCAAAAGTTATATGGTTTGTAGTTTTTCCACAATGACATATGCTGAAGAATATTTGTGTTTGTGATAGGGAAACAGTAACTTGACATAACATCGAGTTAAACCTGCACTAACAATATTCCAGGGAAATATTTGCTAAAAATGTCTGAAGTCCATTTTAATTGTCCCAATTTTACACTCACAATGGTGAAAGTTGGGGATTCATTTTCAGACAGAAATGTTTGAAGCCAGGTTCTAATATTCAATTTGGGATGTGTGCCCAATAGCTTATATATGATGAAGAGAACACACAGGTAGATGGGGGGTGGGCACATGTTCTGTCTGAGAAGCTAGTTGGTTATAGCAACTACAACAACACACACCCATGCAGATAGCCAGCCATAGGAGACACCTGTTTGTTTGACCAGCTGAGTTGAGCTTTTTGTTTTGAACTGTGCCGTGCTCTGGTTCAATGGCACTTGTTTTATGGCCCATATGTGTGGAACTGTGGATGGGGCATGGGGGCTGAAGTTGGATGGTGATGTTGAGGAGGGGGCATTTAGTCACATGGGATTTGCTTCTGCTGTCACCCCCCGCCCCCCCTGCAGGAGCCCCTCTGCCTCCCACACGCCTCCCTTGGCCCGCTCCCCGGTGCTCGGGCAGAATGCAGCGTCAGGAGGCTGAGCACTGAGCGGCCATTGTGTGTGCTAACCAAAGCGGAATGGCCGGGTGACAAAAGGGGGAGGAGTGGACTCAGGGCGCACAAAGCCAGGGGGAGGAGAGGAGAGGGGTGGTAGAGGAATAGGAGGAGGGGTGGAGAGATGGGGTGCGTATGGCTGGGGGCTAAATAGATCCAGTTAGCCCCAAATACTCCATGCACCCCCAAAACTCCCTACAACCCCTCTCCCCCTCTGTACCCCTCTCTTCCCACTCTGTCCTCCTGGGATGTATGTGGGCTGGGGAGAAATACAACAACTGAAACTGCAAACTCATTGTTGTTTTTACTTTCATGAATCTGTCTTCAAAGTGGCCAAAATACGTAGATAGTATGTATCAGTAGTCACCATTGACCTACATTCCTATCAAACTGGCCTGTGAGCATGCTGTCTCTCTGTCTAACTATCAGGTGTTGCTGACATCCTAAAATAGACACAAAATACTTGCGGCTCAGTTCACAAACTTTCAACATATACTGTACGTTTGGAATGAAACGGTGGGACAGATAATCTCATTCATATTTGAGATCCAGTTTGACATCTGACATTGACATTTTATTTGAGGAACTTGTTCTATATCCTCCTTTTTCAACTTCCCCAATACAGTCATGTCAGTGATTGATTGCTGAGGGCCCTGTGGTGTTTGAGAGAGAGAGAGAGAGAGAGAGAGAGAGAGAGGGAGAAAGAGAGAGAGAGAAATAGAATTTGTATAGCATTACCACTCTAAACCAACCACTAACCCTTCATAGAGAAGACCTGAGTGAAGAGACCACTCTAAACCAACCACTAAACCTTCATAACCCTTCATTATCACAGTGCCATCCGTTTTGTTACTAAAGCACCTTATACCACCCACCACTGCGACCTGTATGCTCTAGTCGGCTGTCCCTCGCTACATGTTCGTCGCCAGACCCACTGGCTCCAGGTCATCTACAAGTCTATGCTAGGTAAAGCTCCGCCTTATCTCAGTTCACTGGTCACGATGGCACCCACCCGTAGCACGAGCTCCAGCAGGTGTATCTCACTGATCATCCTTAAAGCCAAAACCTCATTTGGCCGCCTTTCCATCCAGTTCTCTGCTGCCTGCAACTGGAACGAATTGCAAAAATCTCTCTGAAGTTGGAGACTTTTATCTCCCTCACCAACTTTAAACATCTGCTATCTGAGCAGCTAACCGATCGCTGCAGCTGTACATAGTCCATCAGTATATAGCCCACCCAATTTACCTACCTCAGCCCCATACTGTTTTTATTTTATTTACTTTTCTGCTCTTTTGCACACCAGTATCACTACCTGCACATGTTCATCTGATCATTTATCACTCCAGTGTTAATCTGCTAAATTGTAATTATTCACTCCTATGGCCTATTTATTGCCTACCTCCTCATGCCTTTAGCACACAATGTAAAATAAAAAAATGTTCTACTATGTTATTGACTTGTTTATTGTTTATTGTTTACTCCATGTGTAACTCTGTGTTGCTGTCTGCTATGCTTTATCTTGGCCAGGTCGCAGTTGCAAATGAGAACTTGTTCTCAACTAGCCTACCTGGTTAAATAAAGGTGAAATAAAAATAATAATAAATAGAGATGACCTGAGTGAAGAGACCACTCTAAACCAACCACCAACCACCAACCCTTCATAGAGAAGACCTGAGTGAAGAGACCACTCTAAACCAACCACCAACCACCAACCCTTCATAGAGAAGACCTGAGTGAAGAGACCACTCTAAACCAACCACCAACCCTTCATAGAGAAGACCTGAGTGAAGAGACCACTCTAAACCAACCACCAACCACCAACCCTTCATAGAGAAGACCTGAGTGAAGAGACCACTCTAAACCAACCACTAACCCTTCATAGAGAAGACCTGAGTGAAGAGACCACTCTAAACCAACCACCAACCCTTCATAGAGAAGACCTGAGTGAAGAGACCACTCTAAACCAACCACTAACTCTTCATAGAGAAGACCTGAGTGAAGAGACCACTCTAAACCAACCATCAACCCTTCATAGAGAAGACCTGAGTGAAGAGACCACTCTAAACCAACCACCAACCACCAACCCTTCATAGAGAAGACCTGAGTGAAGAGACCACTCTAAACCAACCACCAACCCTTCATAGAGAAGACCTGAGTGAAGAGACCACTCTAAACCAACCACTAACTCTTCATATAGAAGACCTGAGTGAAGAGACCACTCTAAACCAACCACTAAACCTTCATAACCCTTCATTATCACAGTGCCATCCGTTTTGTTACTAAAGCACCTTATACCACCCACCACTGCGACCTGTATACTCTAGTCGGCTGTCCCTCGCTACATGTTCGTCGCCAGACCCACTGGCTCCAGGTCATCTACAAGTCTATGCTAGGTAAAGCTCCGCCTTATCTCAGTTCACTGGTCACGATGGCACCCACCCGTAGCACGAGCTCCAGCAGGTGTATCTCACTGATCATCCTTAAAGCCAAAACCTCATTTGGCCGCCTTTCCATCCAGTTCTCTGCTGCCTGCAACTGGAACGAATTGCAAAAATCTCTGAAGTTGGAGACTTTTATCTCCCTCACCAACTTTAAACATCTGCTATCTGAGCAGCTAACCGATCGCTGCAGCTGTACATAGTCCATCAGTATATAGCCCACCCAATTTACCTACCTCAGCCCCATACTGTTTTTATTTTATTTACTTTTCTGCTCTTTTGCACACCAGTATCACTACCTGCACATGTTCATCTGATCATTTATCACTCCAGTGTTAATCTGCTAAATTGTAATTATTCACTCCTATGGCCTATTTATTGCCTACCTCCTCATGCCTTTAGCACACAATGTAAAATAAAAAAATGTTCTACTATGTTATTGACTTGTTTATTGTTTATTGTTTACTCCATGTGTAACTCTGTGTTGCTGTCTGCTATGCTTTATCTTGGCCAGGTCGCAGTTGCAAATGAGAACTTGTTCTCAACTAGCCTACCTGGTTAAATAAAGGTGAAATAAAAATAATAATAAATAGAGATGACCTGAGTGAAGAGACCACTCTAAACCAACCACCAACCACCAACCCTTCATAGAGAAGACCTGAGTGAAGAGACCACTCTAAACCAACCACCAACCACCAACCCTTCATAGAGAAGACCTGAGTGAAGAGACCACTCTAAACCAACCACTAACTCTTCATAGAGAAGACCTGAGTGAAGAGACCACTCTAAACCAACCACCAACCCTTCATAGAGAAGACCTGAGTGAAGAGACCACTCTAAACCAACCACCAACCACCAACCCTTCATAGAGAAGACCTGAGTGAAGAGACCACTCTAAACCACCCACTAACCCTTCATAGAGAAGACCTGAGTGAAGAGACCACTCTAAACCAACCACTAACTCTTCATAGAGAAGACCTGAGTGAAGAGACCACTCTAAACCAACCACTAACTCTTCATAGAGAAGACCTGAGTGAAGCGACCACTCTAAACCAACCACCAACCCTTCATAGAGAAGACCTGAGTGAAGAGACCACTCTAAACCACCCACTAACCCTTCATAGAGAAGACCTGAGTGAAGAGACCACTCTAAACCAACCACTAACCCTTCATGGAGAAGACCTGAGTGAAGAGACCACTCTAAACCACCCACTAACCCTTCATAGAGAAGACCTGAGTGAAGAGACCACTCTAAACCAACCACTAACCCTTCATAGAGAAGACCTGAGTGAAGAGACCACTCTAAACCAACCACTAACTCTTCATAGAGAAGACCTGAGTGAAGACTTAAATGTAAATGTAAGAGACCACTCTAAACCAACCACTAACTCTTCATAGAGAAGACCTGAGTGAAGAGACCACTCTAAACCAACCACCAACCACCAACCCTTCATAGAGAAGACCTGAGTGAAGAGACCACTCTAAACCATTCACTAACCCTTCATAGAGAAGACCTGAGTGAAGAGACCACTCTAAACCAACCACTAACTCTTCATAGAGAAGACCTGAGTGAAGAGACCACTCTAAACCAACCACTAACTCTTCATAGAGAAGACCTGAGTGAAGAGACCACTCTAAACCAACCACCAACCACCAACCCTTCATAGAGAAGACCTGAGCCACCCACTAACCCTTCATAGAGAAGACCTGAGTGAAGAGACCACTCTAAACCAACCACTAACTCTTCATAGAGAAGACCTGAGTGAAGAGACCACTCTAAACCAACCACTAACCCTTCATAGAGAAGACCTGAGTGAAGAGACCACTCTAAACCATTCACTAACCCTTCATAGAGAAGACCTGAGTGAAGAGACCACTCTAAACCAACCACTAACTCTTCATAGAGAAGACCTGAGTGAAGAGACCACTCTAAACCAACCACTAACTCTTCATAGAGAAGACCTGAGTGAAGAGACCACTCTAAACCAACTACTAACCCTTCATAGAGAAGACCTGAGTGAAGAGACCACTCTAAACCAACCACTAACTCTTCATAGAGAAGACCTGAGTGAAGAGACCACTCTAAACCAACCACTAACTCTTCATAGAGAAGACCTGAGTGAAGAGACCACTCTAAACCAACTACTAACCCTTCATAGAGAAGACCTGAGTGAAGAGACCACTCTAAACCAACTACTAACCCTTCATAGAGAAGACCTGAGTGAAGAGACCACTCTAAACCAACCACTCACTCTTCATAGAGAAGACCTGAGTGAAGAGACCACTCTAAACCAACCACTAACTCTTCATAGAGAAGACCTGAGTGAAGAGACCACTCTAAACCATCCACTAACCCTTCATAGAGAAGACCTGAGTGAAGAGACCACTCTAAACCAACCACTAACTCTTCATAGAGAAGACCTGAGTGAAGAGACCACTCTAAACCAACCACTAACTCTTCATAGAGAAGACCTGAGTGAAGAGACCACTCTAAACCATCCACTAACCAGTGACTTGGTATCAATACATCAAACACATGGCTTCCATGTGTTTGATGCCTTTCCATTTGCTCCGTTCCAGCCATTATTATGAGCTGTCCTCCCCTCAGCAGCCTCCTGTAAACAACAGCCGGTGCACGATATCTAAGGAAGTCTCGAGCTACTGCTCGCCTGAGGTCGAGTTCTCATAATAAGCTACAGACCACATTACCTACCGAGAGACTTTTCATATATATTCTTTGTAGCTGTTTACATATCAACACAGTCAGAGAATGGCACTAAGACAGCATTGAATGAGCTATATTCCGCCATAAGCAAACAAGAAAACACTCACCCAGAGGCAGCACTCCTCGTAGCCGGGGACTTTCATTTTTTATTTCACCTTTATTTAACCAGGTAGGCTAGTTGAGAACAAGTTCTCATTTGCAAATGCCACCTGGCCAGGATAAAGCGTAGCAATTCGACACATACAACAACACAGAGTTACACATGTAATAAACAAAACATACAGTCAATAATACAGTAGAACAAAAGAAAACAAAAAGTATATATACAGTGAGTGCAAATGAGGTAAGTTAAGGAAATAAATAGGCCATGGTGTGCGAAGTAATTACAATATAGCAATTAAACACTGGCATGGTAGATTGGCAGAAGATGAATGTGCAGGTAGAGATACTTGGGGTGCAAAGGAGCAAAATAAATAAATACCAGTATGGGGATGAGGTAGGTAGATAGATGGGCTGTTTACAGATGGCCTATGTACAGGTGCAGTGATCTATCTGTAAGCTGCTCTGACAGCTGGTGCTTAAAGCTAGTGAGGTTCAGAGATTTTTGCAATTCGTTCCAGTCGTGGGCAGCAGAGAACTGGAAGGAAAGACGACCAAAGGAGGAATTGGCTATCAACGTGTTAAATGTGCAACCAGAGGGAAAAGAACTCTGGATCACCTATACTCCACACACAGAGATGCATACAAAGCTCATCCTCCATTTGGCAAATCTGACCATAATTCTATCTTCCTGATTCCTGCTTACAAGCAAAAATTAAAGCAGGAAGCACCAGTGACTAGATCAATAAAAAAGTGGTCAGATGAAGCAGATGCTAAACTACAGGACTGTTTTGCCAGCACAGACTAAATATGTTCCGAGATTCCTCTAATGGCATTGAGTAGTACACGACACATGTCATTGGCTTCATCAATAAGTGCATCGATGACATCGTCCCCACAGTGACCGTATGTGCACACCCCAACCAGAAACCATGGATTACAGGCAGCATCCGCACTGAGCTAAATGCTAGAGCTGCCGCGTTCAAGGAGCGGGACTCTAACCCGGAAGCTTATAAGAAATCCTGCTATGCCTTCCGACGAAACATCAAACAGGCAAATCATCAATACAGGACTAAAATTGAGTCGTACTACACTGGCTCTGATGCTCGTCGGATGTGGCAGGGTCAGTAAACCATTACAGACTACAAACGGAAGCACAACCGAGAGCTGCCCAGTGACATGAGCCTACCAGATGAGCTAAACTACTTCTATGCTCGCTTCTAGGCAAATAACACTGAAACATGCATGAGAGCACCAGCTGTACCAGAGACTGTGTGATCACGCTTTCCGCAGCCAAAGTAAGTAAGACTTTTAGACAGGTCAACATTCACAATGCCGCAGGGCCAGACGGATTACCAGGACGTGTATTGCGAGCATGCGCTAACCAACTGGCAAGTGTCTTCACTGACATTTTCAACCTCTCCCTGTCCGAGTCTGTAATACCAACATGTTTCAAGCAGACCACCATGTGCCGGTGCCCAAGAACACTAAGGTAACCTGCCTAAGTGACTACTGACCCGTAGCACTCACGTCTGTAGCCATGAAGTGCTTTGAAAGGAACACCTATGTGAGAATGCTTTTTATTGACTACAGCTCAGCACCATAGTGCCCTCAAAGCTCATCAATAAGCTAAGGACCCTGGGACTAAACACCTCCCTCTGCAACTGGATCCTGGACTTCCTGACGGGCCGCCCCCAGGTAGTAAGGGTAGGTAACAACACATCTGCTACGCTGATCCTCAACACGGTGGCCCCTCAGGGTGCGTGCTCAGCCCCCCTCCGGGAACTCCCTGTTCACTCATGACTGCACGCCAGGCACGACTCCAACACCATCATTAATTTTGCCGATGACACAACATTGGTAGGCCTGATCACTGACAACAACAAGACAGCCTATAGGGAGGAGGTCAGAGACCTGGCCGTGTGGTGCCAGGACAACAACCTCTCCCTCAACGTGATCAAGACAAAGGAGATGATCATGGACTACAGGAAAAAGAGGACCGAGCACGCCCCCAGTCTCATCGACGGGCCTGTAGTGGAGCAGGTTGAGAGCTTCAAGTTCCTTGGTATACACACCAACAAACTAACATGGTCCAAGCACACCATGACAGTCGTGAAAAGGGCACGACAATACCTATTCCCCCTCAGGAGACTGAAAAGATTTGGCATGGGTCCTCAGATCATCAAAAGGTTCAACATTGGCCTCCCGGGTGGCGCAGTGATTAAGTACGCTGTACTGCATCGCCAGCTGTGCCATCAGAGACTCTGGGTTCGCGCTTTGTCGTAACCGGCTGCGACCGGGAGGTCCGTGGGGCGACGCACAATTGGCCTAGCTTCTTCCGGGTTAGGGAGGGTTTGGCCGGTAGGGATATCCTTGTCTCATCACGACACCAGCAACTCCTGTGGCGGGCCAGGCGCAGTGCGCGCTAACCAAGGTTGCCAGGTGCACGGTGTTTCCTCCGACATATTGGTGCGGCTGGCTTCCGGGTTGGATGCGTGCTGTGTTAAGAAGCATTGCGGCTTGGTTGGGTTGTGTATGGGAGGACGCATGACTTTCAACCTTCGTCTCTCCCGAGCCCATATGGTAGTTGTAGCGAGAAGACAATTGGATTCCACGAAATTGGGGAGAAAAAGGGGTAATAAAATAATAATAAAAAATGTAAATGGCTGGCAGGGACATGGGACATCGAGAGCATCGACTAGATGAAAAAAAAATATATAAAAAAATGGTTGATTCAATGTATAAAAACAAAAAGTATTACAAATATATTTAAAAAATGGTTGATTCAATGTATAAAAACAAAAAGTACATTGACAGAACCTAGACATAATATAGTTGATTCTCCCGCATTCCAAGATCGACAGACGCGTGTTTTGGGCAATTGTTCACTTTTCTGTCAAATAGCAACTGCTCGGCCTCTGACCGCAAGGCACTACAGAGGGTATTGAGGGTATTGCGAACGGCCCAGTACATCACTGGGGCCAATCTTCCTGCCATCCAGGACCTCTATACCAGGCAGAGAAAGGCCCTCCACGATCTCTATACGTGTCAGAGAAAAGCCCTAAAAATTGTCAAAGATTCTTGCCACCCTAGCCATAGACTGTTCTTTCTGCTACCGCACGGCAAGTGGTACCGGAGCGCCAAGTCTAGGTCCAAGAAGCTTCTAAGCAGCTTCTACCCCCAAGCCATAAGACTCCTGAACATCTAGTCAAATGACTACCCAGACTATTCACATTGCACCCCCCCAACACACCACTTCCACTCTGTTATTATCTATGCATAGTCACTTTAATTAACTCTACCTACATGTACATACTACCTCAACTAACATTGACTCTGTACCGGCACCCCCCAGTATTTTTTACTGCTCCTCTTTAATTACTTGTTACTTTTTAATCTCTTATTCTTATCCATATTCTTTGAAACTGCATTGTTGGTCAAGGGCTCGTAAGTAAGCATTTCACTGTAAGATCTACACCTGTTGTATTCGGCACATGTGACAAATACAATTTCATTTGATTTGTGGAGCACATCCACTCCAAACAGAATTCTAGTAGTAGTATCACTCTGGTCTACGCCAATGGGACTTAGCCTGTTTGAGTTCAACTAGATACTGGATCTCTCCTTCTGTCCCAAACTGACTGTGGGGACAGCCAGCCAGTGAGATGTCTGCATTAGATACATGTCTCAGTGTTTCCATGGAGATAACCTCCAGATGGCCTCCAGTCATGGATGTCCCCTGGCCCACCCCTTGGCTGGTCACCAAAACCACAAAGGGCCACAGGGCCATTTTGAAGAGGCCTCTCTTGCTCGTTGGGCCCTTCCTCACCCCCTCTAATGCAAGGTGGACTCAGGAACATCAAAGGGATGCTCTATAGAAACTCCGCTCTCGATCCTGACCCCCTCCCCCCTCCTCCTCCCTCTCACCTCCCCTCATATACACACTTACCATTTGAAAACTCTCTTCCTTCCTGCGGACCTCACCCTTTTCACATCTATTTACAAACCCCACTGTAGGGCCCAATGGCAGTGTTCCTTTTCTCTGGTTGTTAGCAACCGGGTTAGGAAGTAGCTTGCTGGGTTGTTTTACGTGATCTTTTGTGACGTTGAACTAGAGGGTCAAACTCATCGAAAGCCCTCAGGGCCACGCACAGGTCATATAAAAGTAGTGAACTGTTAGGGTCAACCCAGGAAATCCACATCACACTTTCTTTACCATCACTCCTACAAGGTGTGTTTTGCCCAGAGCTCGTACATTTGTGTCTCTGTACTGACAGGTTGTCTTGGCTCTACCTCACCTCCAGTAGTGCAGTCAGAGCCCTCTCCATCAGAACCATGTCCCTGCCAGCCATTATCCATGCAGCCTGTAAATCGGCCCGCAATCAGGGCCCCATGGCTCCTGGAGCCCTCACCTCGCCACTCCAGATGATTCCCCTGGCTGATTGGGCTAACTGGACTCCTGTCTGTGGAGGCATTAGCATGGATTGTTTTCTGGATGGCACACTGATGGAGCTGTATTAGCATTCACACCTCACCTCACCTCACCTCTGCTGAGACCCTGGGCTTCAGGAGGGGAGTCCTCACAAGTGGTTCGACTGGAACCGAACGGTCTCCAGACTAGCGGGTTGGTCTACTGGAGACTGGTCCGTCTGGGTTTAGATTTCTTTAGATAAGAGACATTTCTGTTGTTTACAATTGTGTCTTGTGGGTTGTGCCTGAACACAGTATGAAGCTCACTCCCCAACTCTGTGTCTCACCCATGAGAGCTCCATAGGTACTCTGCAGAAATCAGAGACTGGCCCATGGCTGGTGTCTTACCGTGATGCCTACGGAGAAGGTCTGATGTGCTCTGTGTCTGTGGTTTTAGATAGGTAGGGATGAGAAAATGGGTTTGTGAGTGGCGATATCATCGAGCTTTCATATGAGTGAGTGAATTGAGGTGGTTTCCGTTTGTGAGACTGTGAATGAGACAGAGAAAGAATTAGAGAGTGAACGGTTGAGTGAGTGTGTTTGGCTTGTGATTAGCAGCCCCCCCCCTACATACACACCCAAACGCTCGCACATACACACACAACCATACACACACATCTCAACCTCTCTCTCTCTGGCTGAGTTATGCCCGGAGACAGCCATTGTCTAGAGCCTTGTGGAATCCTGGTGACATCACAGTTGCCCAGGCTCTAGTGCGCTTAGTGACCACTCAGCTCTGGACAGGCCTCATGTCTGGCTCCACACAGAGAGAGAGAGAGAGAGAGAGAAGAGAGAGAGAGAGATGAAAGAGTTGGGTCAGTGGAGAGAGAGGGGGTATGAGGGGGAGGACAGAGAGGGGATTGAGTGAGAGCTGTTGGGGAGGGGGAGAGGGATAGGGAGAGATTTGGGGTATTGGGGGAGAGTCAGGGGGAGGGGGGGGGGGGTCATGTGGAGTGTTTTGGGTTCTTATAGTTAGCCAAATCAACCCACAATGTACAAACATCCAGCAGACCTGTCTCCCACTTGGGAAACACCAAAAGCTGTACCTTAGGGCAGAACGAAAAAAGTGCTTCCTATATTTAGAACAACATTATCTCATTCCGACTAGGGGGTAGATTCAATCTGTAGCGCTGAAGATCTGCCCTATACCTCATTATAAATGCATAGGTTATTTCCGATTGAGCTGACATATGCAGCCTTTACTGTGAATGCTGTAACGGCTGCATTAAATTGCGCTTGAATAATTGAATAAACCACATTTCATACAATGTAGAAATATCTAATGCTATAAGACATATCTGGTTCATCAGTGATGGGAAACCAGAAAGGAAGCTGGTCGCATTGGCAACCTGACCCTAGAAACAGAGGAGATACTCAATGAATATAATTTACTGTCAGATATAGGAATCAGACACAGGTCCTCTCTAGGAATTACTGTGTGTGTGTGTGTGTGTGAGAGAGAGAGAGAGAGAGACGGAGAGAGAGGCAGAGTGAGAGTGAGAGAATGAGAGACAGAGACAGAGAGAGACAGAAAGAGATGGAGCGAGAGAGAGCAGAAATGGGCCTCCGGTGTAATCTTGCGCTATGTGTCTGAGCTGGTCTTTCTTTCCGCTTCCAAGGACTGTCTCTGTTAGTAATCATGATCAAGTTTACTGTCTGTCTCTCTACGTGTCACAGAGTTGTAGAGAGGGTCAGAATGTTCAGCAAAAGAGTGGAACATCTTAATCATTTTGTGGTTATGTGGCAGCTGCTATATTTGCATGTGCGAGTGAGCGGTGTGTGGGTATCTGTGTGTGTGTGTGTGTGTGTGTGTGTGTGTGTGTGTGTGTGTGTGTGTGTGTGTGTGTGCATGTGTGTGTGTGTGTGTGTGTGTGTAGGCGTGTGTTTATTTCAATGTGTGTGTATGCTTTTTGCTGTATGTGTGTTTATTTTTCTGTGTGTATGTGTTTTGCTGTGTGCGTCAGATTGTGTGTGTGTATTGTGGGCCAGGGGGCGGTGATGGTGGGATGCCAGCTCCCAGGAAGCTCAGGGCTATAGAAACCTGAGCCAGCAACTCCTGAGACAATGAGAGAAACACGTGAGGTTCTGGCACATGGTGGCTTGGATTACCTACCTGTCCTGCCTCACTGGGCCCCACTCTGCCTGCCTGCCCTCCTTGCTCACTGAACTGTTGGCCCTCGGAGCATAGTTTCCCCCCTCCCTGTTAACTCCCTGAACCGCTCTATCTCCCTCCCTCTTTCCTTCTCTCCCTCTCTCATTTACTCCCTTTATTTTCATACTTTCCTTCATTACATCCCTCTATTATCTCCCCAACTCTTCCTCTACCCTGTCATCTCCCTTTTTTATTTATTTTTTATATCTGCACATCTTGTTTCCTCTAATTCTCTCACTTGTTTTCCATCTTCCACTCTCTTACACCAGCCCATCTCTCTGTCTATCTCTCTCTCTGTTTTTCTCTCTGTCCTCCCCTCTCTCGCTCTCTGTCTCTCTCTGTCTCTCTCAATCCTGCTCCTCAGGCTGACTGATGCTCCAGACAAAGGGTATCCCCTACCATCCATCCACAGGTGAGCTCTCTTATACTGGGCAAACCAGACTTTCAAGTCTCCCATACTAACATACACATATGTATTGGGCCGGGCTCCTCTTACCTGTGCAAATAGAATTGACTAGGGTAAGAGAGAGCGAGAAGGTGAGAAAAAAAGAGAGGTGGGTGACAGACAGGGAAAAGAGAGAGAGAGAAGGAAATAAAAAGATAGTCAAATGAAGAAGTCTACCTGCCATGTTACTCAGAATAGCACATAGCTGAGCAAACACTCAGCACCACAACACCTCACCTGGGTTCTCCTCCACCTTTCACTCCTTTGTTTTCGCTCTTAACCAACTATCCCTCTCTTTCTAATGCTGGCCGTGCAGCGATAGGGGTATAGGTTCCACAGTTGAAATGAAGAATATCAAATAGAAAAGGACAAAAGGAAGGCAGAAATAGTGAAAACGTCACATCTGTCTTTGTCTCTCGCTCTCTCGCTCATGCTCTCTCGCTCATGCTCTCTCGCTCTCTCGCTCATGCTCTCTCGCTCTCTTGCTCATGCTCTCTCGCTCTCTTGCTCATGCTCTCTCGCTCTCTTGCTCATGCTCTCTCGCTCTCTCGCTCATGCTCTCTCGCTCTCTCGCTCATGCTCTCTCGCTCGCTCGCTCTCTCTCTCTCTTTTGTGCTCTCGCCCTCTCTCTCGTGCTCTCTCTCTTCCTCTGTCTGTCTGTCTGTCTGTCTGTCTGTCTGTCTGTCTGTCTGTCTGTCTGTCTGTCTGTCTGTCTGTCTGTCTCTCTGTCTCTCTGTCTGTCTGTCTGTCTGTCTGTCTGTCTGTCTGTCTGTCTGTCTGTCTGTCTGTCTGTCTGTCTGTCTGTCTGTCTGTCTGTCTGTCTGTCTGTCTCTCTCTCTCTCTCTCTCTCTCTCTCTCTCTCTCTCTCTCTCTCTCTCTCTCCCTCCCTCCCTCTCCCTCTCTCTCTCTCTCTCTCTCTCTCTCTCTCTCTCTCTCTCTCTCTCTCTCTCTCTCTCTCTCTCTCTCTCTCTCTCTCTCTCTCTCTCTCTCTCTCTCTCTCTCTCTGCAGGTTGAGACCTGAAAGACGTGCCAGACCCTCTGCCAAACGTCGTCCTCCACCTCGCCCTGCAGACATTGGTATACACACACGCAAAACACACACACGCACATGAAACACACACACAACATGAAACATACTAAACTTACTCATAAACATGTATAGTTTCACAATTACACCCATCTATGCATGCATGCAAACACACACGTACACACACTCTTTTGACATCATTCCCTCGTTCAAATCCACACCCATGTAAACACCTTCACTCCTTCACAGTCAATCTCCCTCACACACACAAACAAACTGTTTTTCATGGTTTGTGATAGACCCCTTAGTTCCAGTAAGGGGAAATCTTAACACTACAGCATACAATGACATTCTAGACTATTCTGTGCTTCCAACTTTGTTGCAACAGTTTGGGAAGGCTCTTTCCTGTTTCAGCATGACAATGCCTCTGTGAACAAAGCGAGGTCCATAGAGAAATGGTTTGTAGAGATCTGTGTGGAAGAACTTGACTAGCCGGCACAGAGCCCTGACCTCAACCCTATCAAACACCTTTGGGATGAATTGGAATGCCGACCAGGCCTAATTGCCCAAAATCAGTGCCCTACCTCACTAATGCTCTTGTAGCTGAATGGAAGCAAGTCCCCGCAGCAATGTTCCAACGTCTAGTGGAAAGCCTTCCCAGAAGAGTGGAGGCTGTTATAGCAGAAAAGCGGGGACCAACTCCATATTAATGCCATGATTTTAGAATGAGATGTTCGACAAGCAGGTGTCAGCATATCTTTGGTCATGTAGTGTGTATAATAATCATTAGGCTGTATGTATTTTTAGAAATTGGCCAATTGTAATGGTATTTTATTGTAATCAAATCAAATATTGTTGATCACATACACATGGTTAGAAGATGTTAATGAGAGTGTAGCAAAATGCTTGTGCTTCTAGTTCCGACAGTGCAGTAATATCTAAAAAGTAATCAAACAATTCCCCAACAACTACCGAATCCACACAAACCTAAAGGGGTGAATGAGAATATGTACATACAAGTGTATGGATGAATGATGGCCGAGCGGCATAGGCAAGATAGATGGTGCAGTGGATGGTATAAATTACAGTGTATATATTATATTATGTGATATGAGTAATGTAAGTTTAATTAAAGTGACATTATTTAAAGTGCCAGTGTTTTAAAGTGACTAGTGATCAATGTATTAAAGTTGCCAGTGATTGGGTCTCAATGTAGGCAGCAGTTAGTGATTGCTGTTTAGCAGTCTGGTGGCCTTGAGAAAGAAGCTGTTTTTCAGTCTCTCGGTCCCAGCTTTGATGCACCTGTACTGACCTCACCTTCTGGATGGTAACGGTCTGGACAGGCAGTGGCTTGAGTGGTTGTTTTCCTTGATTATATTTTTGGCCTTCCTGTGACATCAGGTGCTGTAGGTGTCATGGATGGCAAGAAGTTTGCCCCCGGTTATGCGTTGTGCAGACCACACTACCCTCTGGAGAGCCTTACGGTTGAGGGTGGAGCAGTTGTTGTACCAGGCTGTAATACAGCCCCACAGGTTGCTCTCGATTGTGCATCTATAAAAGTTTATCAGGGTTTTGGGTGACAAGCCAAATTTCTTCAGCCTCCTGAGGTTGAAGAGGCGCTGTTGCGCTTCTTCACCACAGTATCTGTGTGGGTGGACCATTTCAGTTTGTCTGTGATGTGTACGCTGAGGAACTTACCACTTTCCACCTTCTCCACTGCTGTCCCTTTGTGGATAGGGGGGTGCTCCCTCTGCTGTTTCCTGAAGTCCACGATCATCTCCTTTGTTTTATTGAAGTTGAGTGAGAGGTTGACTTCCTGACACCACACACCGAGTGCCCTCATCTCCTCCCTGTAGGCTGTCTCGTTGTTGTTGGTAATCAAGCCCACTACTGTTGTGTCGTCTGCAAACTTGATGATTGAGTTGGAGGCGTGCATGGCCATGCAATCATGGGTGAACAGGGAGTACAGGAGGGGGCTGTGCACGCACTCTTGTGGGGCCCCAGTGTTGAGGATCAGCAAAGTGGAGATGTTCTTTCCTACCTTCATGTTGTTTCCTACCTGGGGGCGGCCCGTCAGAAAGTCCAGGACCCAATTTCACAGGGCAGGGTTGAGACCCAGGGCATCCAGCTTGATGATGAGCTTGGAGGGTACTGGGGTGTTGAATGCTGAGCTGTAGTCATAGGTTCTTACATAGGTTTTCCTCTTGTCCCGATGGGGTAGAGCAGTGTGCAATGTGATGGCAATTGTGGCATCTATGGACCTATTGGGGCGGTAAGCAAACTGAAGTGGGTCTAGGGTGTCAGGTAGGGTGGAGGTGATATGAGTCTTGACTAGTCTCTCAAAGCACTTCATGATGACCGAAGTGAGTGCTACGGGGCAGTAGTCGTTTAGTTCAGTTATCTTTGCCTTCTTGGGTACAGGAACAATGGTAGCCATCTTGAAGCACGTGGGGACAACAGACTGGGATAGGGAGCCATTGAATATGTCTGTTAACAGCCAGCTGGTTTACGCATGCTCTGAGGACAAGGCTAGGTGATGCCGTTTGGGCCAGCGGCTTTGCGAGGGTTTAAATGTTTTACCGACATTGGCCACAGAGAAGGAGAGTGGGGGGGGGCGGGGTTCTTGTTAGTGGGCCGCAATGGTGGCACTGTATTACCCTCAAAGCGGGCAAAGAATGTGTTTTAATTTGTCTGGAAGCGTGACGTCGGTGTGCGTGACGTGGCTGGTTTTGTTTTTGTAGTCCATGATTTCCTGTAGACCATGCCACATACAGTGGCGTGCGAAAGTATTCACCCACTTAGCATTTTTCCTATTTCGTTGCCTTACAACCTGAAATTAAAATCGATTTTGCGGGGGGGTTGGTCTTTTGATTTACACAACATGCCTACCACTTCGAGGATGCAAAATATATTTTATTGTGAAACAGACAAGAAATACGACAAAAAAACAGAAAACCCCCAAATTCAATACTTTGTAGAGCCACGTTTTGCAGCAGGAATCTTCAAGTCATACTACATATTCTCAATTGGATTGAGGACTGGGCTTTGACTAGGCCATTCCAAGACATTTAAATGTTCCCCTTAAACCACTCTAGTGTTGCTTTAGCAGTATGCTTAGGGTCATTATCCTGCTGGAAGGTAAACCTCCGTCCCAGTCTCAAATCTCTGGAAGAATGAAACAGGTTTCCCTCAAGAATTTCCCTGTATTTAGCGCCATCCATCATCACTTCAATTCTGACCAGTTACCCAGTCCCTGCCGATGAAGAAAATCCCCACAGCATGTTGCTACCACCACCATGCTTCATGGGACAAAATTCTTGGGGTGATGAGAGGTGTTGTGTTTGCGCCAAACATAGCATTTTCTTGATGGCCTTATAGCTCAATTTTAGTCTCATCTGACAAGAGTACTTTATTCCATATGTTTGGGGAGTCTCCCACATGCTTTTTGGCGAACACCAAATGTGTTTGCTTATTTTCTTCTTGAAACAATGTTTTTTTTCCTTGCTACTCTTCAGTAAAGCTGAGCTCTGTGGAGTGTACGGCTTAAAGTGGTCCTATGGACAGATACTCCAATCTCCGCTGTGGAGTTTTGCAGCTCCTTCAGGGTTATCTTTGGTCTCTTTGTTTCTTTTGACTAATGCCCTCCTTGCCTGGTCTGTAAGTTTTGGTGGGCGGCCCTCTCTTGGCAGGTTTGTTGTGGTGCCATGTTCTTTTAATTTTTAATAATGGATTTAAGGGTGGGATGTTCAAAGTTTCAGATATTTTTTTATAACCCTACCCTGATCTGTACTTCTCCACAACTTTGTCCCTGACCTGTTTGGAGAGCTCCTTGGTCTTCATGGTGCTGCTTGCTTGGTGGTGCCACATTCTTAGTGGTGTTGCAGACTCTGGGGCCTTTCAGAACAGCTATTGACATGTATATATTGAGATCATGTGACACTTAGATTGCACACAGGTGGACTTTATTTAACTAATTATGTGACTTCTGAAGGTAATTGGTTGCACCAGATCTTATTTAGGGGCTTCATACCAAAGGGGGTGAATACATATGCATGCACCACTTTTCCTTTAAAAAATAAGAATTCATACATTTTTTCACTTGACTTCACCAATTTGGACTATTTTATGTATGTCCATTACATGAAATCCAAATAAAAATCCATTTAAACTTTCAATTAAATTGAATTGCGACTCCACCTTGTCCTTGTACCGGCACTTCACTTGTTTGATTGCCTTGCGGACGGAATAACTACACTGTTTATATTCAGTCATATTCCCAGACCTCTTTCCATGGTTAAATGTGGTGGTTCACACTTTCAGTTTTGTGCGAATGCCGCCATCCATCCACGGTTTCTGGTTAGGGTACGTTTTAATAGTCGCAGTGGGTACAACATCTCCAATGCACTTCTTTTTAAACTCACTCACCGAGTCAACGTATAGGTCGATGTTGTTCTCTGAGGCTGACCGGAACATATTCCAGTCCATGGGATCAAAACAATCTTGATGCGTGGCTTGCGATTGTTCAGACCAGCGTTGAATGGTTCTCGTCACTTGTACATCCTGTTTGAGTTTCTGCCTATAAGATGGTAGGAGCAAGATGGCGTCGTGGTCGGATTTGCCGAAGGGAGGGCGGGGGAGGGCTTTGTATGCATTGCAGAAGTTAGAGTAGCTGTGATCGAGTGTATTACCCCTGCACATAGTGCAATCAATATGCTGATAGAATTTAGGTAGCCTTGTTAAAATCCCCAGCTACAATAAATGCAGCTTCAGGTTATATGGTTTCCAGTTTACATAGAGTCCAGTGAAGTTCCTTGATGGCCGTCTTGGTGTCTGCTTGAGGGGAAATGTACACAGCTGTAACTATAAATGATGAGAATTCTCTTGGTAGGTAAATTCTAGGTCGGTGAGCAAAAGGACTGGAGTTCCTGAATGTTGTTTTGATTACACCATGAGTCGTTAATTACGAAGCATCCACCCCATCCCTTCCTCTTCTCAGAGAGGTGTTTATCTCTGTCGGCGCGATGCATTGAGAAGCCTGGTGGCTGGACCGATTCCGACAACATATCCTGAGAGAGCCATGTTTCCGTGAAACAGAATGTTACAATCTCTGATGTCTCTCTGGAAGGCAACGCTTGCTCGAATTTTGTCTACCTTGTTGTCAAGAGACTGGACATTGGCGAGTAGTATACTCGGGAGCGGTGGGCGAAGTGCACGTCTATGGAGCCTGACCAGGAGGCCGCTCCATCTGCCCGTTCTTCGGCGCAGTTGTTTTGGCTCAGCTACCGGGATTAGATCCATTGTCCAGGGTGGTGGTCCGAACAGAGGATCCGCTTCGGGAAAGTAGTATTCCTGGTCGTAATGTTGGTAAGTTGACATTGCTCTTAAACTCAGCAAAAAAAGAAACATCCCTTTTTCAGGACCCTGTCTTTTAAAGATATTTTGTAAAAATCCAAATAACTTCATAGATTCATTGTAAAGGGTTTAAACACTGTTTCCCATGCATATTCAATGAACCATGAACAATTAATGAACATTCACAGCTTACAGATGGTAGGCAATTAAGGTCACAGTTCTGAAAACTTAGGACACTAAAGAGGCCTTTCTACTGACTCTGGAAAACACCAAAGGAAAGATGCCCAGGGTCTCTGCTTATCTGCGTGAACGTGCCTTAGGGTATGCTGAAAGGAGGCATGAGGACTGAAAATGTGACCAGGGAAATAAATTGCAATGTCCGTACTGTGAGACACCTAAGACAGTGCTACAGGGAGACAGGACGGACAGCTGATCGTCCTCGCAGTGGCAGAACAAGTGTAACAACACCTGCACAGGATTGGTACATCTGAACATCACATGTGTGGGATTGGTACAGGATGGCAACAACAACTGTCCGAGTTACACCAGGAATGTACAATCCCTCCATCAGTGCTCAGACTGTCCGCAATAGGCTGAGAGAGGCTGGATTGAGGGCTTGTAGGCCTGTTGTAAGGCAGGTCCTCACCAGACATCGCCGGCAACAACGTTGACTATGGGCACAAACCCACTGACGCTGAACCAGACAGAACTGGCAAAAAGTGCTCTTCACTGACTAGTTGCGGTTTTGTCTCAACCGGGGTGATGGTTGGATTCGCGTTTATCGTCGAAGGAATGAGCGTTACACGGAGGCCTGTACTCTGGAGCGGGATCGATTTGGAGGTGGAGGGTCCGTCTTGGTCTGGGGCGGTGTCTCACAGCATCATTGGACTGAGCTTGTTGTCATTACAGGCAATCTCAACGCTGTGCGTTACAGGGAATACATCCTCCTCCCTCATGTGGTACTCTTCCTGCAGGCTCATACTGACATGACATGACCCTGCAGGCTCATACAGGCTCATACTGACATGACGCACGTCTGGGACCTGAAGGATCGGAGGGTGAAGGCTGGGGCCATTCCCCCCAGAAATGTCCAGGAACTTACAGATGCCTTGGTGGAAGAGTGGGGTAACATCTCACAGCAAGAACTGGCAAATCTGGTGCGGTCCATGAGGAGGAGATGCACTGCAGTACTTAATGCAGCTGGTGGCCACACCAGATACTGACTGTTACTTTTGACCTCACCTTTGTTCAGGGACACATTATTCAATTTCTGTTAGTCACATGTCTGTGGAACTTGTTCAGTTTATGTCTCAGTTGTTGAATCTTGTTATGTTCATACAAATATTTACACATGTTAAGTTTGCTGAAAATAAACGCAGTTGACAGTGAGAGGATGTTTTCTTTTTTTGCTGAGTTTATATTCAATAGTTCTTCCCGGCTGTATGTAATAAGACTTAAGATTTCCTAGGGTAACATTGTAAGAAATAATATTTAAAAAAACCAAAATGCTGCATCGTTTCCTAAGAACTCGAAGCGAGTCGACCATCTCTGTCGGCACCATCTTGTGACACCATGTTTATTTCAAAAATAAATACAAAAACACACAACTCAAAGAAACATATCCATTTGACAGAGGTACTGAACTACCCTTTGATCAGCACAGAAATGGAAACAGGACCATGTTTTCCAAACAAGTAGATCTGAGTTTAATTCAATATTGCACAGGTAAGCTAACAGTTACAGAAATCAGGAATACAGACTTGCTCATTATACTGTGTCCAGCATACCACCTGTTGTTATGTTGGGCACCTATTGACCCCAAAAATGATGTTTTTTCTCAATGATATGTATTGCCATGATGAAGATGAAGGAAACACAGGCAGGCACCACATTACTACAAGACATAACAACTCACTCCATCAGGCCTGATGGTCTCGTAAATATGAAAGCAGAGCTTGGTTTCAAAACTTGAAAAGGTAGTGGAATGGGATAAAGTCTTAGTGTGGTGAGTGAAGAATCCAATACTTTACCTTGTATGTGGCACCTTCCCGAAAAGTATGAATTAGGCTGTTTGAGAAGGTTTGAATACTTAGCAACTTGCCTACACATTGTTTGAAGTACAATAGACCACCATACTGTAGCTACTGTAGTAGGTCAAAGCTGTGTCCTGGAAAACCTTGGTAGAGTATGGGTGGAATAGGCATGTGAATTTCCTTTCCTTTTTGGCTTCAGACCAATGCCTACTTCTCACTTAAAACTTCGTTTTTTAATAGAGTTGTGTTTTAGATTGTTACAAAAGTACTGATATAAGTCTACGCACGTGGCATTCGGCAACTTGAAAAACAACTTACTTCACACGTGTATCTATCTGCCTCCTCATTGGCTACAATGGTCCCACCTGATCTCATCCCGCCTGCCTTCCATCTTTTGAGGACATGTATTTTCATTGTTAGAGCGGTTACTTGAACATCCTGATCATCTTTGCTATCACTAGCTAACAAAAGGGAACAAATCCAGGGCAGAGACAGTAGAGAAAGCGAGACACCCCATCATTTTTTTCAGATCAGGGCAGGCCCACTCT
Organism: Oncorhynchus gorbuscha; assembly: GCF_021184085.1. NCBI lineage: Eukaryota > Metazoa > Chordata > Actinopteri > Salmoniformes > Salmonidae > Oncorhynchus > Oncorhynchus gorbuscha. Next base: position 34,203,778 of record NC_060195.1, on the reverse strand, counting down.
GGTCTGCTTTTTGTTCACACCCTGTGGAGGGGGTGCCCCAAAGCGAAAGATCGCACTAGCACTTCTTTTCTGATCAGGGAGGGGGCAATAAGCAGACCTGATTGGCCCCTCTTTTTGGTTTCAGGTAGAACCCTTTTTGGTTCCAGGTAGAACTCTTTTGGAAAGGGTTCTACATGGAACCCAAAAGGGTTCTACCTGGAAACAAAAATGGTTATTCAAAGGGTTCTCCTATGGGGACAGCATAAAGAAATGTTTAGGTTCTAGATAACCTATCTCTTTTTCTAAGAGGCTACTTTCTGTCCCTAACGCTAAAACTAATACTCTAACTAAATAATATAAAAAACAAATATACATATTTTTTTTACCAAATTGTAACTAAATAAAAACTAGTAAATCAAATCTGAAAACTAACTGAAACAAATAAAGAGATAAAGCTCTAAAAATGAGTAGAAATAAAAACAAATCGGAAATCACAAAGGTTTAATAACCTTGCGCAGCAGCCCGTTTCTTAGTCCTAGTCTCTCCTAGCCTACTCTCACCATGCATTCTCTCACACCTAGAGAAACACCCAACTCAGAATGAGTCAGCTGATGCTAGTGGTCTCTCTTTAAAGCGGTTGGTGCTGCCACCCCCACAGTTAAATAGCAGACAACGCCATCATTAGTACATGCTCCGAGCTAGTGTGGTACAAGTACTTACATGGTACATACCTGTACTGGGTGTAAGCCCATCCACAGAGCATAAAATAACCTAGATGGAAGAGATCCTCATTATCAGTGTATATTAATGTACACTTCTACCCCTACCCACTGTGTTACCTCAACTACCGCGTACCCCTGCACATTAACTCGTTACCGTTACTCCTTGTAAATAGCCTTGTTCTTGTTTTTTAGTACGTTACTATTGACTTTTTCTTATTTACCTAATATTTCTTGTACTTTTTAACTCTGCACTGTTGGGAATGGGCTCGCAAGTAAGCAAGTCTACACCTGTTCAATTCGGGTACAGATGAGTGTCGTTGCTGGAGGAGAGGGTGACCCCTAATCTGCCCGTCATTATCATTGTATATCAATGTTCATCTCAACGTATACCTCCCCCATGGCCCTACAGATAGCTAGGTCCTCTGTAGAGAATGGGCATGTCATACACATGCCCATAGGGATCTTACTGATAGGCTGTTAAGATAAGTAATGGATCCTGTCTAATGAATGTAAGTGAAATGATTAGAGTGGCATGTTGCTGTGAGACGTAAAGCGTCAAGCCCTCTGAAGCATGCCCAGTGCGTCTGTTTGTGTTGGTATAGCAGACTTGGTGTAGTGATGCCGCTTGTTTTGACAGTACTCAAGCGTGTTGAGGATAGTAGTTGAATGAATGGGTCTCTCTGAGTGTGGTTATGGGTGCAGGACCGGAGGTAATGGTATCAGCCGCGGTTGTGTAGTGGTTATGAGATGGCAATAAAGTGGCTGTGAGGTGGTGGTTGTGTTTCCACGGCCTCTGGGTCTTCCTGTGTGACAGTAACGTGAGGTAAACCCCAGTAAATCTCTCCTCGTCCTCCTTCCTCGTCTCTAATTCCTCATTACCTCACAGTAGGCTGTGTCTCAGCGGAGGTTTAGAACGCCTCCGGGGCTCCCTCTTTGTGTGTGCGGGCGACTGTGTTGTTGTAAGTGTGTATTAAGCCCCGCGGCGAGCGTGTTGGACCACAGGGGCTCACTGCGGGAGGGAGTTAGCCAGCAGCCAGGTGTATGACCATTGACCACATGGGTCATGCAGGTGACCCACACTCTGGGTTCTTCTGAATGTGTGTGTGTCTCTGTCCTGACTACTCTATGTAGAAAGAGACTCTCTGAAGAACCTCAGCCAGATTTTAGCACGCTCACCAATCAAGCCCTATGATAAGGTCAGATGTGTTAGTCTTAGGTCTTATCCACACTGATAATCTTTGTTAAATGTTTAGAGAGGAACAATAGCGGTGCGAGCGGAGACACACTTGTATGCTCTGTTGATTGTTGATTTGATATTGGTGCATTTGTCTGGGGACTCGTGGGTTTGCTCGTCCTTTCAGCTTTTATCAGTGTAACTGAACACCCAGCCTCGTCAATCTACCCTCTCTACTTGTCTACCTGACTGTCTGTGTCTTAACCTTCGTCAACCTTTTGTCTTTGAACAAACCCATAAAATCACTATTGGTTCCCAACACTGTTCAAACAAGGCTAGGAAAAGTCAGTGGGGACGACAGAAGAATCTGGTAGCCTCTCACCTGTTTACTAGCCCCCACCAGTGGAAGGTAGAAGTACTGCAAGCTGGATGTTTTGATATTTTAATGGATATATAATACCTTAAAGTGTTTATACTTTTTGAAATCTTTGATCTTTTTATGATTAAACATTATTTGTGACTACATATTCAAGCATTTCCCCATTTGAAGGTGCTGAAATACATTCTGAGTCTTATATTTCAAAATGTATTCGAACAGCCAGTACTATCAAAAAGATGGTTCCCGTTCTCTTATGAAAAGTCTGCTCTGTAAAGTCTTTTCAATGATTTTCCTGTAGTCTGACAGAGCCAACCACGCTGTGCAGGCAACCAGGAATGAACTAGCGCTGTTGAATTGAAGCCGTTTGTGATATGTGTGATTTCTCCTCTGGCATTGTGTCTGCTACGACAGTGTTTAATGATAATTGAGTAATTAGGTGTAAAATATAGCACTCCCATGGTTCAGTACAGCTAATCTTACCTGCCCGGTTCCACTGCAGATCAGGTTTTATCACAGCAGGGGCTAAACACTACAGTTTAGCAGCAGCACCACTAGCTTCCTCAAGTGTGTGTGTGTGTGTGTGTGTGTGTGTGTGTGTGTGTGTGTGTGTGTGTGTGTGTGTGTGTGTGTGTGTGTGTGTGTGTGTGTGTGTGTGTGTGTGTGTGTGTGTGTGTGTGTGTGTGTGTGTGTGTGTGTGTGTGTGTGTGTGTGTGTGTGTGTGTGTGTGTGTGTTAGCAGCTTTAAAAATGCTTAACTATCCTATGCGCTAAATCTGCCTAAACTGGCAATCAACAAGAAAAGGTTTAGAACTAATTTTACCCTGAGAAGAGCTGATCGTCAGCTTCACAATTGCACCAAAAAGGAAGATGACAATTTGACAGTCCTTTGGGGGTTTCACATTCGCACTGCTAGCAGCCTCAGCCACGTTGGAAAGACAAACAGCAATGTGTGCTCTTGGCCACAGTCACACACACAGTCACATACACAGTCACATACACAGTCACATACACAGTCACATACACAGTCACACACACACACACACACACACACACACACACACACACACACACACACACACACACACACACACACACACACACACACACACACACACACACACACACACACACACACACACACACACACACACACACACACACACACACACACACACACACACAAAAAAGTGGTCTTTCTGTTTGAGTTATAGCGGCCATTGAGGTAGTGAAAGTAGTTCCACATAATGTATCATTAGAGTGTAAGAGAAGAAGTCACCCTATTCCCCCACTTGCTTTCCTTAGGCTCTCAGTCGAAGGTCTAACACCCTCCCCCCCCTTTACCAAACAGATGTCCATCAGTCTCTCTCACACCTTATGTTGCAGCTTCACTGCACTCAACCAGCCTACTTTCTCTTCCTCTTTACCAAATACCAAACTCCAAACTGGGCCTCCAACCAGAAACGAGCAGTGGCAGCCAGAATATTTGGTTACGGATGTATTTCCATTCGATTGTCCTTAAAGGGGCCAAGAAGAAGTAAGCGATATGACTACGGGGATCATATTAATGTAACGCACAAACACAATAATCCCACAAGACTTCCTTCCCATTCCCATTAGAAGCCACACCCAGGGGGAGAAGTAACAGGAGAGCACCTTTCACAGAGTCAGATTGGAAGAGGTGGGAAAGCAGTGAGGTGCTCAAAGAATAGTTTCACCTCTCCATACCTGCTATCCTCTCTCGCTCTCTGTCTCTGTCTCTCTATCTCTCACCTTAGGGCTGCTGCAACACATCTGATCCATTTTAATATTTGTATCTGCTGCTAATTTGAAGCATCTCATGCATGCCCAAAGCCCATTGGCCACTCTGTAGTGGTCACCCCTAGTGTTTGCCTAAGAGTTGGCTCCTCTCAAAGGGGACAGTAATATCCACTGATGTAATGTGTGAGATAGGAATCTTTTGTGCACGGCGTTATAAATTGTCACTGTAATGTGAGTGAGTGGAGAGAGAGAGAGAGAGGGGAGGGAGGGAGGGAGGGATGGATGAAGCAGTATGGCTGGAATCCACAGTGTTGTGAGAGCCCATACCTTTCAGCTTCATTAAACCAATTTCACGCCGAGGTGAGCTAAGAGAGGAAGCTCCGAGTCTCAGCGGCAGCAACAATGGCGCATTGAAGGGAAGAGGCAAAAGTAAATTAGGTACCACTTCAGAGTCGGCAAATTAAAATCTGAAAGTTGGAAAGGAAAAGTTGAGGGGAGATGATTATGTCTTTATTGTAGCCCCCCCCCCTCACCCCCCCAACCTGGAGAAAAAAATCTGATCTATTTCTTGTCTGGTAATTGGTTTTGAAGATGCCCCCACTCAAAGCCTTAGCAAACCTTAAATAGCAAACTGCTTGTGGACCTCCTTTCAGCCACTTAATTTGCTTGAGCGTATCAGTAACATTTCATATCCAGGAAAATCATATAAATTGAACTTTAATGTGCTGCTTATTTCTGTGCAATCATTAACCTAATGTAGCAGGTGTAAAAGAAACGCCTGAGCGGGGTCGGAAGAAACCGGAAGCATTTTCAGGCTTCGCCTCTTCTCTGCTTTTCCCCCTTGAAAAAACCGGATTCTTCCAGATGCTTCCGTTTTCTCCGAACCCGCTGAAGATGTGTAATCCTTGACTTCCCGCGGCCATTGGCCTGCTGTATTGAGTCAGAGGGCTGGCTGTTTTTCAGTCAAATGGGTGCAGGTTTCATCAAGACCACCTCTGCTTAAGGAGTTAGTATTACTATCTAACATGGCATTAAATGTCTATCCATCTTTTTGTATCAGATGTGGATTTCATACTTTTATGCCACAGATGTTGATGTGCAACTTATATCCCTATCTTCCATTGTCTGAAATCTCATCTGTGATGTTAGGGGAAACACTAGGGGGGGGATCACTGTTTTTCACCGAGGTGTGGAGGCAGGAGTATCAGAAATATTCAACGGGAGGGATCAGAGTGGATTTTATTCTTATTTGATTTAATTGTTGGACATAAAGACTGTGAAAACACCAGCGAATCAGCTCCATGTGATTTTTTTCTACAGTATTCCCACGTATATCATCAAGTCATCACATTTTTATTGGTCATATACACATATTTCCCAGATGTTATCGTGGTGTAGTGAAATGTTCCTAGCTCCAACAGTGTAGTAGTGTGCAGCATATCTGAGAGATCTATGTAAACATATACAAATGTTTGAAGGTTTGAAATTATTATGTTTTAGTCAAATGTCTGTTTGTGTTTCTTGCGGTCAATTTGCAGTCTACAAATGATTAGTAATTAAGTTCCGGCCCCCTGACCATCTGCTCAAAAAAAATTGGCCTGTGGCTGAATCTAGTTGATCCCAGGTTGTGTGTGTGTGTGTGTGTGTGTGTGTGTGTGTGTGTGTGTGTGTGTGTGTGTGTGTGTGTGTGTGTGTGTGTGTGTGTGTGTGTGTGTGTGTGTGTGTGTGTGTGTGTGAACATGTTTGTGCGTGTACATGTTTTTGTGTATATATGGGGAGGCGGTTGCTGAGAGGGTCTCTCTCTCTCTCTCTCTGGCTGACTGGGTCACCACAATGCCCTGGTAGCAGTGTGGGCTTTACTGGGCTTCTACAGCGCTCTGCTGGGCCGCCGGCTTTACCAGAGACAGAGAGGCAGACGGATAGATCCCCTCGTCTTGTGCCATAAAGCCATCAGTGGGGAACAAAGAGGCCAGGTGCGAGGGGAGGCATTGGGAGCTCACCTGCACCCAGCAGGGAACAGCCTCTATCCACCCAAGCCAAGAGGCCCTCCACATTCACATTCAGCCTCCACTCACTAACAGCACTAATGGGGAGCAGGGACACTGTCAAAGAAGAGAATCCCTCCCTGTTTGGGATGGCCTGGGATCGTTATTAGCTGTTAGTGCTAGAACACAGCTTTAATGGTGAAGAGTTCAGTCAACACAGACGCTGACAGTGTAGTGCAGAGCAGGCTGCAACAGGTTGCTGCCAACAGCTGTAATTATGATCAGGAGACTCTAGTTTCTGTGAGAGTGGTGGGATGTTTGGGAACATTTGAATGTATTTTTAAGAGGCACTTGCTGGAGGGAGAACATGGTTAGGTAACAGGTTGTATCAGTTATCTGACAGGGAACGGGGCGGATAGAGTGACGGAGTCGTGAAGGGAGGCTAACAGAATGACAGGCAGAGATGCAGGCTGAGCGACAGACCGACAGAGACAGGTAGGCATGGAGTCAGGCTGTCGGCGGGGGCAGACCCACCCTGGGTAGCTGCTTCCCTCCCTGTTGGAGTGGCAGATGTGTGGTGAATCTTTAACACTCCTCACAGCTCCTCACTCCCACTGTCACCGCATCTGTCCCCGGCAATGTCCCCTCCTCAGTCCCCCTTGGCTCAGCCCCCTCCTGTGTGAATGCAGGACAACCAAAAGGAGCTATCAGTGGACTTATTGATTAGTCCAGCCTGCCCTGGCTAGCTTCATTTAATGACCTCCGGGACTCATTATTGACAAGGCTTTGTCTTTGTGATTAGTTCATTCTTTCACTGGGCATATGGTAATCCTGTGTCTCACTCAGTGGGAAAATTGAATCAGAACGTCTGTAGCCTAATGGATCAATGCAAAAAAAAATGTATTTGTTGATATATGTAGAATTGTGAACATATTTGAGTATGTTGACATGGATCAAGCGGAAACAGACATTTGAACAATGATAAGTGGGTCATGTTAGCGGGACAACAACAACAGAATCTAAGAGGCCAATACGCTCTCAACCGAACAGCATCCCGTCTCATTGTCTGCCTTAAACCCCACTGCAAGAAAACATATCCCTGCCACAGCCGTAATAGATGATAAGCAGCATTTTATCCTCATCCGTATGATCAGCCTAATCTTCTCAGACGCCCCAGCATTAGACTCGCTGTCCCCTGTCTCTCTCTCCCACTCAGCTCAGCTCGGCTCAGCCTGGCCCGGGCCCTGGCGAGAGCTGGTTTATTTTAATTGAAAATTAGCAAAACAAAACAAGGGCAAGAGGATCCCTGAATGGGGCCCCTTTCTCTGGGAGCTCCTGTGCCGTTGAATAATGCATATGGGAGAAAGTAAACAGCAGCCGCGGGCCCAGCCCAGGGAACAATGAGCCGCACACAGCCCAACCACGGCGCCTGATTTTATTACGGCCCTGTCAGTCCCCCACCTCCCTCCATCCATCCCTCCACTACCTCCCCTAGCCTGGGAATCGTGGGACCCAGGCCAGGCAGCAGCTGCTGACCGCTCCACACTGACCCAACACACTCCGCGACCTGCAGGATAACTCCGCACACACACCCACCCAGCACACACCACCGCCGAATACCTCCACTGTCACAGCCTGCCTGCTTTCCTGCCCGCCTACCACCACTGCAGTGTATACATATACACAGTCCCACAAGGCAGCAACTGGTTGGTTACATCCAGATGGTGTCTTAGGAGTAAGTGTATGCATTCCGCGGATGCTGTGCGTGCTGAATGTTAGAAAAGATTACATTTATGTTTAAGTTTTTCTCTTGACCAACACCAACCCCCATTTCTGAGATCTTGGCTTGGACAGTGAAGGGTCACTGTGGCCACTTGTGAACTTTTCTCTCCACAAGAACATTCTGTGTGTTCTCTCTCCCCGACCAGGCAGGCATTAAGATTCCAGTCTTGCCTCTGGCTTCAGCTTGGGCCGGTTGCCATGCCGACAGGCAAATTGGCTAGCAGGATGAGTAATGATGTGATGTGGCTCTAAAGTCCCAACGAAGACCTTATTACAGACCAAGCTTTTCATAACACGCTATTGTTGTCAAGTGCTCCTGATATTAACCTACATTCACTGGCACTTCCTCCTCCTGCTGCTCTAGACGTGTGTGTGTGTGGAAAAGGGTTGTGTGTGTATGTGCATCCAAACTTGTGGTTGGACACCAGAAGTCATACTAAAGTTTGTCTACAGTCACAACGACAGTAGATTAATACTGAATAGAATACGGAAGGATTTTCCTATTCTTTTAGATAGGTAATGTTTTAGCAGGTTTGTTTACATGATGTTGCTCTCCTTCTCTCTCTCTCTCTCTCTCTCTCTCTCTCTCTCTCTCTCTCTCTCTCTCTCTCTCTCTCTCTCTCTCTCTCTCTCTTCTCTCTCTTGTCTCTCCTCTCTCTCTCATACTGTTGTAGTCCAGGTCTATGTGTTTAGTCTGGCTTGACCATGAAACACTCCACACTCCCCACCTCACCTCAGCAAACATCCCTGGGCCATAGGCCTGAGAAGAGTCCACAGCAGCCTGGCCTTATAGACTGAGTGTGAAGGGCAATAAAAGAGAGGTGGAGGGGGTGAGGGCGTGTCCCTGTAGCCGGAGCACGTGACACCAGGCGGCTGCAGGATGTTTGAGTTGGTTTATCGACATCCTCTGACAGAGATGAGACACCATGGAGATGAGGGAACAGATAGGACTGGCGGCAGGGTAGCCTAGTGGTTAGAGTGTTGGACTAGTAACCGGAAGGTTGCAAGTTCAAACCCCTGAGCTGACAAGGTACAAATCTGCTGTTCTGCCCCTGAACAGGCAGTTAACCCACTGTTCCTAGGCCGTCATTGAAAATAAGAATTTGTTCTTAACGGACTTAATTAAGACAGTAAGACATTACTAGTCAAATAAATACAAAAATGATACAGGTCTTCACCTCTAAGCCATTGTCCCCCTCTACTACTTTGTCTATCTGAGGAGGGGTAGAGGGAGGAGGAGAGGGAAGATAGGGGCATGCCATACTAATAATGAAGAAACACCAATTAAGATTACTGCTTGATTAGTGTGGACACACGCGGACACTCACATTTCAATGCACAGTTGCATCTCTCTCAATTAAAATTCAATTTATTAAGGGCTTTATTGGCATGGGAAACATATTGCTAAAGTAAGTGAAGTAGATAATAAATAAAAGTGAAATAAACAATAACATCACTCACATTTCAATGCACTGTTGCCTCTCTCAATTCAATTTAAGGGGCTTTAGCTTTAGTGGCAAAGCAAGTGAAATAGATCCTAAACAAAACAAATATTGTAAACATTACACTTCCAAAAGAATAAAGACATTTCAAATGTCACGTTGTGTCTATATATGGTGTTGTAATGATGTGCAAATAGTTAAAGTACAAAAGAGAAAATAAATAAACATAAATATAGGCTGTGGTGCTTCTCTCTCACTCTCTTTCTCTTTCTCTTTCTCTCTCTCTCTCTCTCTCTCTCTCTCTCTCTCTCTCTCTCTCTCTCTCTCTCTCTCTCTCTCTCTCTCTCTCTCTCTCTCTCTCTCTCTCTCTCTCTCTCTCTCTCTCTCTCTCTCTCAATTCAATTCAATTCAATTTCAATGTAAGGGCTTTATTGGCATGGGAAACATATGTTAACATTGCCAAAGCAAATGAACTAGATAATAAACGAATGTGAAATAAACAATAAAAATGAACCGTAAACGTTACACTCAACAGTTCCAAATTAATTAAGATATTACAAATTTCATATGATGTGCAAATAGTTAAAGTTCAAAAGGTAAAAATGAAGAGAAATATGAGTTGTATTTACAATGGTGTTTGTTCTTTCCCATTTCTTGTGGCCACAGGTCACAAATCTCTCTCACTCACGCACATTTCAATGCACAGTTGCCTCTCTCTCTCGCACGCACGCATGCACTGCAGCAGCCAGTAGTCGACACGGTGGTTATGGGTCAGTGGTCAGCTAAGCTAGGACGGTGTTGAGTCAGCCAGTCGTTGGATGTTCCACTCCTTTACACATCAAAACAACATGGAGACATCACTTGGCAAATATCCCAGCCTTGGCAGAGAACCTCAGATTTAAATGAACACAGGATTTATCCATCTGAAAACCCAAGGAAATACGATCACTGACATCTATGTCAAGCAGTAAGCGTGTGTTATTTGCTGTGTGCAGGAGCTCTTAATTGGATTGTAGGGACGGAGCCCCTTTGTCTCAGGCTGATGAGGCGTACACACAGGTGTGTGACACGGCCAGGATGTTTTGTCTTGTGTTTCTCTCACCCCGTCCTGGCGGTCAGGAGAGAGGTGCTCCATGGGGGTTATCAGCCCGCAATCACCACCCCACTCCAGAATCTGACGCGGGGGTTGCCGTGGGAAACCGCATCCATCAAATAAAGTTAGGCATTTACCTGTGTGGCTCAGGTGACAGTGGGGATGGGGGTGGGGGGTAAATGGGGTGGAGGCCCAGGGGTGAGAACCAGAGAGGTTAGCCAGCCCAGCGGAGGGAGGGGGAGGGTGGCCTCGGCCCCACGGCCTGGCCCCTCTGTCCTGCAGGCAGACTGAGACTGTGGGAATGTTCCCTCTCTAACGGGGCCAGCTGGTCCCAGGAGAGCTCTCCCCCTTCCGGAAGTGGCAGCAGCAGCTCTCCCACCCTCCTCACCTCACTACAGCAGCACAGGGCTGGAAGTGCCAGTTCAATCACCATCCAGATCACACACAAGATTACTGACTACAGGAAATGATTGAAATGCGGTGGCATTTGTTCATGGCATTTTGAAAAACATTTACTTAAAAGTATTTGGGTAAATCTTCTCATTCTAAATTAAGTAATATGGTAGCTTTAAAATACTGAAATGACTTTTATATTTGTTTTACCATTATAATAACATTGTGCCACCAGTAGGTGTAGCAACACCAATGAACAAATGGTAATTCAGGATGTTCTTAAATGGAGGCCACAGATGCTCAAATATCAGGTCATTAACCCTTTAAAAAGAATTAGATTGATTGTTCATTGTGCTCACAATTAAATGTCCCTTCATTTAAGTTGATGAACATTATTTACACTTTTCATTTGGACACATCAAAATATCAATGGAATCCTCAAATGTATGACATACTACAAGGGTGTGATAAGCGAATCATTTTCTTCAATATAGACCCTTTCTCCGATCACAGTTTGTCACTGGAGGGAATGCTCAAGGTCCTTGTATATCTTTGTGATGAATGATTGTCAATGCAGCAAAGTTAATGACATAAAACGTATGGATGAATATTTGATTTGTAATTAGAATTTTTTAAAAGTATTTAAATAGCCGTCTTTGTTTTTAATGACTATACAATACCTTAAATAATTTTGTTTACTTTCTAGCATTCAAAATAATAGACACAGTTGTCGTCAGAAATTGACATACACCTTAGTCAACTATATTTAACTCAGTTTTTCACAATTCCTGACATTTAATCCCAGTAAAAATTCCCTGTCTTAGGTCAGCTAGGATCACCACTTTATTTTAAAGATGTGAAATGTTAGAATAATAGTACAGATAATTATTTATTTCAGCTTTTATTTATTTCATCACATTCCCAGTGGGTCAGAAGTTTACATACACTCAATTAGTATTTGGTAGCATTGCCTTTAAATTGTTTAACTTGGGTCAAACATTTCAGGTAGATTTCAACAAGCTTCCCACAATAAGTTGGGTGAATGTTGGCCCATTCCTCCTGACAGAGCTGGTGTAACTGAGTCAGGTTTGTAGGCCTCCTTCCTGGCATGCACTTTTTCAGTTCTGCCCCCCCTGGTCAGGGCTATATGATGGCCACTCCAATACCTTGACTTTGTTGTCCTTAAGCCATTTTGCCACAACTTTGGAAGTATGCTTAAGGGTCATTGTCCATTTGGAAGACCCATTTGAGACCAAGCTTTAACTTCCTGACTAAGGTCTTGAGATGTTGCTTCAATATATCCACATTGTTTTTCTGCCTCATGATACCATCTATTTTGTGAAGTGCACCAGTCCCTCCTGCAGCAAAGCACCCCCACAACATGATGCTGCCACCCCCGTGTTTCACGGTTGGGATGGTGTTCTTTCACTTGCAAACCTTCCCCTTTTTTCCTTCAAAAATAATGATGGTCGTTATGGGCAAACAGTTCTATTTGTGTTTCATCAGACCAGAGGACATTTCTCTAAAAAGTACGATCTTTGTCCCCATGTGCAGTTGCAAACCGTAGTCTGGCTTTTTAGGGCGGTTTTGGAGCAGTGGCTTCTTCCTTGCTGAGCGGCCTTTCAGGTTATATCGATTTAAGACTTGTTTTACTGTGGAAATAGATACTTTTGTACCTGTTTCCTCCAGCATCTTCACAAGGTCCTTTACTGTTGTTCTGGGATTGATTTGCACTTTTCTCACCAAGGTACATTGATCTCTAGGAGACAGAACGGGTCTCCTTCCTGAGCGGTATGCCTGCTCTGTGGTCCCATGTTGTTTATACTTGCGTACTATTGTTTGTACAGATGAACATGGTACCTTCAGGCATTTGGAAATTGCTCCCAAGGATGTACCAGACTTGTGGAGGTCTACAATTTTCTTTCTGAGGTCTTGGCTGATTTCTTCTGATTTTCCCATGATGTCAAGCAAAGAGGCACTGAGTTTGAAGGTAGGCCTTGAAATAAATCCACAGGTACACCTCCTATTGACTCAAATTATGTAAATTTGCCTATCAAAAGCTTCTAAAGCCATGACATCATTTTCTGAATTTTCCAAGCTGTTTAAAGGCACAACCAACTTACTGTATGTAAACTTCTGACCCACCGGAATTGTGAGACAGTGAATTATAAGTGGAAAACTCTGTCTGTAAACAATTGTTGGAAAAATTACTTGTGTCATGCACAAAGTAGATGTCTTAACTGACTTGCCAAAACTATAGTTTGTTAACAAGAAATTTGTGGAGTGGTTGAAAAATGTGTTTTAATGACTCCAACCTAAGTGTATGTAAACTTCCGACTTCAACTGTATCTAAACACAATACCTAAGCAAAAACAGGTTTTTAAAAATGTTTGCAAATGTATTAAAAATAAATAACTGAAAATTATATTTTATTAAGTATTCAGACCCTTTACTCAGTACTTTATTGAAGCACCTAGGCAGCAATTACAGCCTCGATCGAGTGTTGTTGGGTATGACGCTACAAGCTTGGCATACCTGTATTTGGGGAGTTTCTCCCACTCTTCTCTGCAGATCTTCTCAAGCTCTGTCAGGTTGGGTGGGGATTGTCGCTGACATCTATTTTCAGGTCTCTGCACAGATGTTCAATCGGGTTCAAGTCCAGGCTTTGGCTGGGCCACTCAACGACATTCAGAGACTTGTCCCGAAGCCACTACTACATTGTCTTGGCTGTGTGATTAGGGTTGTTGTCCTGTTGGAAGGTGAACCTTCACCCCAGTCTGAGGTCCTGAGCGCTAAGGAGCAGGTTTTCATCAAGGATCTCTCCGTACTTTGCTCCGTTGATCTTTCCCTCCACCCTGACTAGTCTCCCAGTCCCTGTCGCTGAAAAAAATACCCACAGCATAATGCTGTCACCACCATGCTTCACCATAGGGATTGTGCCAGGTTTCCTCCAGATGTGACGTTTGGCATTCTGGCCAAAGAGTTTAATCTTGGTTTCATCAGTCCAGAGAATCTTGTTTTTCATGGTCTGAGAGTCCTTTCGGTGCCTTTTGGCAAACTCCAAGCTGGCCGTCATATGCCTTTTACTGATGAGTGGCTTCCGTCTGGCCACTCTACCATAAAGGACTGATTGGTGAAGTGCTGCAGAGATGGTTGTCCTTTTGGAAGGTTCTCCCATGTCCACAGAGGGGCTCTGGAGCTCTGTCAGAGTGACCATCGGGTTTTTGATCACCTCCCTGACCAAAGGCCCTTCTCCCCCGATTGCTCAGTTTTGCTAGGCGGCCAGCTCTAGGAATAGTCTTGGTGGTTCCAAACTCCTTCATTTAATTCCAGTTTTTCTACAAATTAAAATGGGATATTTTGCATTCACATCTCCATTTCAACCAAAAATCTAGTTAAAGAATAGCACTAAATCAAACTTTATTTCAATTGCATTTAATGTTTGATTTGATTTGATTTAGTCATATTCTTCAACTTTGATTTTTGTTTGAAATGGAGACAACCATATACATAATTCAATTTCACTTTTGAAATGCAGTAAATAGCCTTAACTTTAGGCGATCTTACCAACTAATGTAACATTCAACCATAAAATAAGTAACACATCCATGGCCACATTTTGAGGTTACTGTAACTATACACGTCTTCTTATGTAATCATATAAAGTGTGCATGTTCCAGATAGCATGCAGAGGTTGTCACAGGTCTGTGGAGATCTTCCCAATGGCTGTAATAGTCTGTGCAGAATCTCGAATGGCATTGATCAGTTGCACCATGTACTTTTAATGTAATCTCAACTGCAGTCCAGGTCATTTGGTTCTGCTATTAGATGAAGCACAGTGACAACAAATTCATCTGTTGTATAAGTAAACAACATATCTGTATTACCGTTTCAACTTCTTTGTGCTTTTAAATGGTTGAAAGCGTAGTGATGGACACCAAAAATCCAACATTGTTTTTCCATTGGAAGCATAGTGATAACACATTGGAAATTCAACTAACTTTTGCCTGTATTTTTGAGTGGGTGAATATTGGTTGCAAACTCATTGATCACCATCTCAACCAAATATTACCCAATTATCCACGTTGAAATGTGTCAGGATTTGGCCAGGGTTGTTCCGGTTTTTGGTCACTAGATGCCCCCATTGTGCCTTTTGACCTTTTGTTTTCCCTTGATCCCCATTATTATTTGCACCTGTGCCTCGTTTCCCCTGATTGTATTTAAACCCTTTGTTTTCCTCAGTTCTTTGCTCTGTGTTTGTATGTTTTGTCACTAAAGCACCTTATACCACCCACCACTGCGACTTGTATGCTCTAGTCGGCTGGCCCTCACTACATATTCGTCGCCAGACCCACTGGCTCCAGGTCATCTACAAGTCCATGCTAGGTAAAGCTCCGCCTTATCTCAGTTCACTGGTCACGATGGCAACACCCATCCGTAGCACGCGCTCCAGCAGGTGTATCTCACTGATCATCCCTAAAGCCAACACATCATTTGGCCGCCTTTCGTTCCAGTACTCTGCTGCCTGTGACTGGAACGAATTGCAAAAATCGCTGAAGTTGGAGACTTTTATCTCCCTCACCAACTTCAAACATCAGCTATCCGAGCAGCTAACCGATCGCTGCAGCTGTACATAGTCTATAGGAAAATAGCCCACCCATTTTCACCTACCTCATTCCCATACTGTTTTTTATACTGTTTTTATTTATTTATTTTTCTGCTCTTTTGCACACCAATATCTCTACCTGTACATGACCATCTGATCATTTATCACTCCAGTGTTAATCTGCAAAACTGTATTATTCGCCTACCTCCTCATGCCTTTTGCACACATTGTATATAGACTGCCCATTTTTTTCTACTGTGTTATTGACTTGTTAATTGTTTATTCCATGTGTAACTCTGTGTTGTCTGTTCACACTGCTATGCTTTATCTTGGCCAGGTCGCAGTTGCAAATGAGAACTTGTTCTCAACTAGCCTACCTGGTTAAATAAAGGTGAAATAAAATAAATAAATAAAAAATGTTAGCACCCAGCCCTAGTACTCTGTGAACTCTTGTTGATCCCGGTGGACTCTCTTGTGGAATTCTGTTTTTTGTTCTTGTTTGTTTGTTTTTGAGTATCTTTTGAGGCTTTTTGTGCTTTTCCTTCCACCTTGTGGATTTACCATTTTGTCTTAGAGGATTACCTTTGTTCTTGTGGAATTCCTTTTGAGGTTGTGGAGTTACATGTTTTCCTGAAGAACTTCACTTTTTACTTCATTAATTACACCGTCTCAAGTACTGCTGTGTCTGCCTCATCTTCTGGGTTCTGCCGACTATTCGTGGCTCAGTTGGTTAAGTGACTGTTTCTCACTCCGGAGACCCGGGTTCGTAACCGGGTCCTGACGGAAATGACGTAGTGTTCCTTGGGAATGGTCACTGAAGGTTTGATGAGCATGAAAACAATGTAAGCCACAAGCCATGTCTAAGTCACCAGATCTCAACCAAATAGAACACTTGTGGGAGATTATGGAGCGTCGCCTGAGACAGCGATGTCCATCACCAACAACAAAACACCAAATTATGGAATTTCTCACGGAGAAATTTACATTTAGAGAAGCCATGCAATATGTAAGGTTCGCTATCACCGTCCTTTACACCAACATACAAATACCTGTGCCCCTATCTTAGTCCTGTTGTAACGATCGTTGTCCTCCTCGGATGAGGAATAGGAAGGATCAGACCAAAACGCAGCATGGTAAGTGTCCATGTTAATTTTAATAAATAAACGGAACACTGCAATAACCAAAAACCAACAAAGAGAGCGAGTGAATGAAGCGAAACAGTTCTGTAAGGTGAAGACACACAAAACAGAAAACAACTACCCACAAACACAGGTGGCAACAGGCTACCTAAGTATGGTTCTCAATCAGAGACAACGATGGACAGCTGCCTCTGATTGGGAACCATACCAGGCCAAACACAGAAATACAAAACATAGAACAAAAACATAGAATGTCCTTTATACTGTAAAATACTGCAAAATATTATTTTTTTGCATTGATTCAACTTTAAAGTACTTGATAGTAAAGTAGAATTGTAGTGATATGTTTTGGGGATTGAGCCTTCGGCATTTTGTTACGTTACAGCCTTATTCTAAAATGGATTAAATAAATACAAATCCTCAGCAATCTACACACAACACCCCATAATGACGAAGCGAAAACAGGTTTATATTTATAGCACATTTTTAGCACATTTATAAAATTTAAAAAAATGAAATATCTTATTTACCTAAGTATTCAAACCTTTTGCTATGAGACTTGAAATTGAGCTCAGGTGCATCCTGTTTCCATTGATCATCTTTGAGATGTTTCTACAACTTGATTGGAGTCCACTTGTCGTAAATTAAATTGATTGTACATGATTGGAAAGGCACACACCTGTCTATAAGGTACCACAGTTGACAGTGCATGTCAGAGCAAAAACCAAGCCATGTGGTCGAAGGAAATGTCCGTAGAGCTCTGAGATAGGATTGTGGCGAGGCACAGATCTGAGGAAGGCTACCAAAAAATGTACGCAGCATTGAAGGTCCCCAAGAACAGAGTGGCCTCCATCATTCTTTTAAATCCAGACTAAGTCAGTGACACAGATGGAACTATCCAAGCAGAAGATACATCTTGGTTGTGTTGACAACCAAACACAATTGAATATAACTAAATATCATTCCATTTGAAATCAACCAGAGCTTTAAACCCTAGGCCTATTCTATTGTCTATTCTTAGTTTAATTCTGGTTTGAATTTAAATAATTGCTGTTGATGACTTTACACATTTCATTTGCTCTGTTAAAACCTACCCTTTGGAATGACTTCGATAGCAACAGTGAATCTATTTAGTTTTTAAGTGGAGATCTTTCAACAATCATTATCATGATAGCACATTGGTATTAGTCAGTGACGTGTCATAGCTAAGCAGGGCTTGGTTACAACCTTGAATGGGAGACCAAGGGATAGCTGTCGTGAAATCAACTATCCAGTAGAAGGTGCTGCCCAGACTGTTTTGTACATTTTTCTGATCGTGGATATAACGCTGAAAATCGAATGCTGTTTTAAAAGTAGAAATTCAACATATTTTATACAAGGTTTGTTTATGTCGAAATTTGTTTACCGTGATGACACAATCCCGTGATAGACATTTCATCCTTAAAACAACAATTGATCACTTTTTTCAAATCCGATGTATTTTCTACGTAGATTCCATGTCACAATACGTTGACAAATTACAGTTTGTCATCCACTTACTCAGAATGGCTGTCTATTTACTGGTGTTAACCCTGTCCTCGAAAGGCTAGAGTGGACAGAAACCATGCCAGGAAAAAGCTCCACACACCATAACAGGGCCGACAGAACCCTCATTTACTTAAGTGTTTCCATTATTTTAGCTGTTACCTGTATGTGCAGGTGTACTGTTGTGGCTGATCACAATGAACTCATCAGGAGTGTGTTTGTGGTTGAAATATCTCTGGGTTGATTCCCAATCTCCCCTCCACCTCTGAAGGGGAAGTCTCACTCTCGTGTCACTGGTGTGTATCTCCCCTCATGAGATGAGAGACGGACATGGCATCACTCAGTTCCCCCTCTGACTGGACAACAGGTTGTCATATGTAGAGGAGCAGAGTGGTAGTGTTTACATTTACATTTACATTTAAGTCATTTAGCAGACGCTCTTATCCAGAGCGACTTACAAATTGGTGCATTCACCTTATGACATCCAGTGGGACAGTCCCTTAACAATAGTGCATCTAAAACTTAGGGGGGGGTGGGGTGAGAGGGATTACTTAACCTATCCTAGGTATTCCTTAAAGAGGTGGGGTTTCAGGTGTCTCCGGAAGGTGGTGATTGACTCCGCTGTCCTGGCGTCGTGAGGGAGTTTGTTCCACCATTGGGGGGCCAGGGCAGCGAACAGTTTTGACTGGGCTGAGCGGGAGCTGTACTTCCTCAGTGGTAGGGAGGCGAGCAGGCCAGAGGTGGATGAACGCAGTGCCCTTGTTTGGGTGTAGGGCCTGATCAGAGCCTGGAGGTACTGAGGTGTCGTTCCCCTCACAGCTCCGTAGGCAAGCACCATGGTCTTGTAGCGGATGCGAGCTTCAACTGGAAGCCAGTGGAGAGAACGGAGGAGCGGGGTGACGTGAGAGAACTTGGGAAGGTTGAACACCAGACGGGCTGCGGCGTTCTGGATGAGTTGAAGGGGTTTAATGGCACAGGCAGGGAGCCCAGCCAACAGCGAGTTGCAGTAATCCAGACGGGAGATGACAAGTGCCTGGATTAGGACCTGCGCCGCTTCCTGTGTGAGGCAGGGTCGTACTCTGCGGATGTTGTAGAGCATGAACCTACAGGAACGGGCCACCGCCTTGATGTTAGTTGAGAACGACAGGGTGTTGTCCAGGATCACGCCAAGGTTCTTGGCGCTCTGGGAGGAGGACACAATGGAGTTGTCAACCGTGATGGCGAGATCATGGAACGGGCAGTCCTTCCCCGGGAGGAAGAGCAGCTCCGTCTTGCCGAGGTTCAGCTTGAGGTGGTGATCCGTCATCCACACTGATATGTCTGCCAGACATGCAGAGATGCGATTCGCCACCTGGTCATCAGAAGGGGGAAAGGAGAAGATTAATTGTGTGTCGTCTGCATAGCAATGATAAGAGAGACCATGTGAGGTTATGACAGAGCCAAGTGACTTGGTGTATAGCGAGAATAGGAGAGGGCCAAGAACAGAGCCCTGGGGGACACCAGTGGTGAGAGCGCGTGGTGAGGAGACAGATTCTCGCCACGCCACCTGGTAGGAGCGACCTGTCAGGTAGGACGCAATCCAAGCGTGGGCCGCGCCGGAGATGCCCAACTCGGAGAGGGTGGAGAGGAGGATCTGATGGTTCACAGTATCGAAGGCAGCCGATAGATCTAGAAGGATGAGAGCAGAGGAGAGAGAGTTAGCTTTAGCAGTGCGGAGCGCCTCCGTGATACAGAGGAGAGCAGTCTCAGTTGAATGACTAGTCTTGAAACCTGACTGATTTGGATCAAGAAGGTCATTGTCATTGTGTTTCTGAGTGGTAGTGTTCCTGAGTGGTTGTGTGTGTGTGTGTGTGTGTGTGTGTGTGTGTGTGTGTGTGTGTGTGTGTGTGTGTGTGTGTGTGTGTGTGTGTGTGTGTGTGTGTGTGTGTGTGTGTGTGTGTGTGTGTGTGTGTGTGTGTGTGTGTGTGTGTGTGTGTGTGTGTGTGTGTGTGAGTGAGTGTACATGGTGGGGGTAGGAGGTTTGTAAACTGATCAGGTTGTGTGATGTTGTTTTGGGATTATCAACTGTGTCTTATTTGAGAGAGGGCGAGAACTCCTGTATTACTAATCTGTAGGAAATAATTCATATAATGTATGAATCACCACCCCCACATTTATCATCCACATCAGGATAGATTATGAAGAATTAATCACATTCTAAAGCCATTAAACGTAGGACTGAACAGTTCTGTATTTTAATAATCATCATCATCCTTGAAAAAAAATCACTTTTTAATTTATTTCGTTTTCATTACATGAGTGCAGGACTACTTTTCTATTAAAAAAAATACTTCCAATTTTGTATTATTTCTGTCAGACAAGACTCCCATATATCATTGCGGTGACAATGTAAAACAGAGCTGAAGACACTGCGGCTTGATAAGCAGGATATACGGTTACACCTGCTGATATGTAGATACGATTACATTTGAGACAGAGAGATGAGGGGTGGAGGTGTAGGAGGAGGGTAAGGAATGGTGGGTGGGGCTCCTCAGTGATGCATAAAGAACAACATCCAGGCTAGGGTTGGGGCCGGGCGGATGGCCGAGGGGTCGTGTTTACCTGTGTCAGGTATTTCCTCTGGGACCTGATAAGACCAATGGAGGGGAAGTGCTGTGTTCCAGGTGAGTGCCGAGGGACCTGCAAAATGACACCAAACACAACCAACCAACCTCCAACCTATACCTACCCCTCAGACTCCACCTCAAACACACACACTCACACATTACGCACACAAAATCACATTAAAATTTAAATCACAAGTAAAATGACTGATTATAAGGACATTCAAAAAGTTGTGTTGATAAATTTGCATAGGTAGGGTATGGGTGACGTTTTACTGTATATCTCTCAGTACTGTGGAAAAGAGAGAAGGTGGGTACTTTGGGTGGATCGGCCTGACACTAACCCTAGACAGGCAGGTAACCAGCCTTCGAGGGAGGGGCAGAGTTTCTCTCTTCGCTCAGTGAAGTCAGAGCATCCTTGTATCCTGGATACCATTAATGATATCTTATAACAAAGGTATGATAGCTTAAAACTGCACTGAAAAAAATCTGCACAATTCACAGTCTAAACACTTAATTGAATAAAACAAGTAGAACTAAATGCTGAATTCTTCCACACTGCAGGAGTGTCATAGGATCAGGAAGCTGTGACATTGAGTTCCTCTTAGTTTGTTATGATTCTGTCTTCCCCTTCCTCACCTGGCCCAGCTCTGAGGCCCTCCCCCCCAGGGTGCTGAGAGGAGTCAATGAGCTAGAACATGTTAACAAGAGAAGCCTAAACCACGGTACTGACAGACATACGCATATGGCAGGGAGGAGGGAAAGGTCCACCATGAGGAAGCATGACGCAAGAAATGACAGGATTGCTGCTGCTCTTTTAGAAGTTGATTGGTAACCAAATGGGCCATTACATGTTGTGTACTTGATGGCAACAACAAAGCAGTGTTGTTGTACTCGAGTCCAGTCTCCAGACCACATATTGAGTGTCTTGGTCTTGTCTCTGTGTCGGATACATTTGTATTTGGTCTTGACTCGGTCGAGGGCAGAAACCAGCCGAGACCAGTGAAGTAAAAAACTAACAATTATCAGCTTCCAATGAAACATGAATATCTAAACAGCCTATATCTATTATATACATGTTAATACAGTGGTGAACCTATAGGTCTTCAGTGTGACAGGTTAGTACAGTGGTGAACCTCTAGGTCTTCAGTGTGTGACAGGTTATTACAGTGGTGAACCTATAGGTCTTCAGTGTGACAGGTTAGTACAGTGGTGAACCTCTAGGTCTTCAGTGTGTGACAGGTTATTACAGTGGTGAACCTATAGGTCTTCAGTGTGTGACAGTTTATTACAGTGGTGAACCTCTAGGTCTTCAGTGTGTGACAGGTTAATACAGTGGTGAACCTATAGGTCTTCAGTGTGTGACAGGTTAGTACAGTGGTGAACCTATAGGTCTTCAGTGTGACAGGTTAGTACAGTGGTGAACCTCTAGGTCTTCAGTGTGTGACAGATTATTACAGTGGTGAACCTCTAGGTCTTCAGTGTGTGACAGGTTAGTACAGTGGTGAACCTATAGGTCTTCAGTGTGACAGGTTAGTACAGTGGTGAACCTATAGGTCTTCAGTGTGTGACAGGTTATTACAGTGGTGAACCTCTAGGTCTTCAGTGTGTGACAGGTTAATACAGTGGTGAACCTATAGGTCTTCAGTGTGTGACAGGTTAGTACAGTGGTGAACCTATAGGTCTTCAGTGTGACAGGTTAGTACAGTGGTGAACCTCTAGGTCTTCAGTGTGTGACAGGTTATTACAGTGGTGAACCTATAGGTCTTCAGTGTGACAGGTTAGTACAGTGGTGAACCTATAGGTCTTCAGTGTGTGACAGGTTATTACAGTGGTGAACCGATAGGTCTTCAGTGTGACAGGTTAATACAGTGGTGAACCTATAGGTCTTCAGTGTGACAGGTTAGTACAGTGGTGAACCTATAGGTCTTCAGTGTGACAGGTTAGTACAGTGGTGAACCTATAGGTCTTCAGTGTGTGACAGGTTAGTACAGTGGTGAACCTATAGGTCTTCAGTGTGACAGGTTAGTACAGTGGTGAACCTATAGGTCTTCAGTGTGACAGGTTAGTACAGTGGTGAACCTATAGGTCTTCAGTGTGACAGGTTAGTACAGTGGTGAACCTATAGGTTTTCAGTGTGTGACAGTGGTGAACCTATAGGTCTTCAGTGTGTGACAGTGGTGAACCTATAGGTCTTCAGTGTGTGACAGTGGTGAACCTATAGGTCTTCAGTGTGTGACAGTGGTGAACCTATAGGTCTTCAGTGTGTGACAGTGGTGAACCTATAGGTCTTCAGTGTGTGACAGGTTAATACAGTGGTGAACCTATAGGTCTTCAGTGTGTGACAGTGGTGAACCTATAGGTCTTCAGTGTGTGACAGGTTAATACAGTGGTGAACCTATAGGTCTTCAGTGTGTGACAGTGGTGAACCTATAGGTCTTCAGTGTGACAGGTTAGTACAGTGGTGAACCTATAGGTCTTCAGTGTGACAGGTTAGTACAGTGGTGAACCTATAGGTCTTCAGTGTGACAGGTTAGTACAGTGGTGAACCTATAGGTCTTCAGTGTGACAGGTTAGTACAGTGGTGAACCTATAGGTCTTCAGTGTGACAGGTTATTACAGTGGTGAACCGATAGGTCTTCAGTGTGACAGGATACAGTGGTGAACCTATAGGTCTTCAGTGTGACAGGTTAGTACAGTGGTGAACCTATAGGTCTTCAGTGTGACAGGTTAGTACAGTGGTGAACCTATAGGTCTTCAGTGTGACAGGTTAGTACAGTGGTGAACCTATAGGTCTTCAGTGTGTGACAGGTTATTACAGTGGTGAACCTATAGGTCTTCAGTGTGTGACAGTTTATTACAGTGGTGAACCTCTAGGTCTTCAGTGTGTGACAGGTTAGTACAGTGGTGAACCTATAGGTCTTCAGTGTGTGACAGGTTAGTACAGTGGTGAACCTATAGGTCTTCAGTGTGACAGGTTAGTACAGTGGTGAACCTCTAGGTCTTCAGTGTGTGACAGGTTATTACAGTGGTGAACCTATAGGTCTTCAGTGTGTGACAGGTTAGTACAGTGGTGAACCTATAGGTCTTCAGTGTGACAGGTTAGTACAGTGGTGAACCTATAGGTCTTCAGTGTGTGACAGGTTATTACAGTGGTGAACCTCTAGGTCTTCAGTGTGTGACAGGTTAATACAGTGGTGAACCTAGGTCTTCAGGTCTTCAGTGTGTGACAGGTTAGTACAGTGGTGAACCTATAGGTCTTCAGTGTGACAGGTTAGTACAGTGGTGAACCTATAGGTCTTCAGTGTGTGACAGGTTAGTACAGTGGTGAACCTATAGGTCTTCAGTGTGACAGGTTAGTACAGTGGTGAACCTATAGGTCTTCAGTGTGTGACAGGTTATTACAGTGGTGAACCGATAGGTCTTCAGTGTGACAGGTTAGTACAGTGGTGAACCTATAGGTCTTCAGTGTGACAGGTTAGTACAGTGGTGAACCTATAGGTCTTCAGTGTGACAGGTTAGTACAGTGGTGAACCTATAGGTCTTCAGTGTGTGACAGGTTAGTACAGTGGTGAACCTATAGGTCTTCAGTGTGACAGGTTAGTACAGTGGTGAACCTATAGGTCTTCAGTGTGGTGAACAGGTTAGTGTACAGTGGTGAACCTATAGGTCTTCAGTGTGACAGGTTGTACAGTGGTGAACCTATAGGTCTTCAGTGTGTGACAGTGGTGAACCTATAGGTCTTCAGTGTGTGACAGTGGTGAACCTATAGGTCTTCAGTGTGTGACAGTGGTGAACCTATAGGTCTTCAGTGTGTGACAGGTTAGTGGTGAACCTATAGGTCTTCAGTGTGTGACAGTGGTGAACCTATAGGTCTTCAGTGTGTGACAGGTACAGTGGTGAACCTATAGGTCTTCAGTGTGTGACAGTGGTGAACCTATAGGTCTTCAGTGTGTGACAGGTTATAGGTCTTACAGTGGTGAACCTATAGGTCTTCAGTGTGTGACAGTGGTGAACCTATAGGTCTTCAGTGTGACAGGTTGTACAGTGGTGAACCTATAGGTCTTCAGTGTGACAGGTTGTACAGTGGTGAACCTATAGGTCTTCAGTGTGACAGGTTAGTACAGTGGTGAACCTATAGGTCTTCAGTGTGACAGGTTAGTACAGTGGTGAACCTATAGGTCTTCAGTGTGTGACAGGTTATTACAGTGGTGAACCTATAGGTCTTCAGTGTGACAGGTTAATACAGTGGTGAACCTATAGGTCTTCAGTGTGACAGGTTAGTACAGTGGTGAACCTATAGGTCTTCAGTGTGACAGGTTAGTACAGTGGTGAACCTATAGGTCTTCAGTGTGTGACAGGTTAGTACAGTGGTGAACCTATAGGTCTTCAGTGTGACAGGTTAGTACAGTGGTGAACCTATAGGTCTTCAGTGTGACAGGTTAGTACAGTGGTGAACCTATAGGTCTTCAGTGTGACAGGTTTCAGTGGTGAACCTATAGGTCTTCAGTGTGTGACAGTGGTGAACCTATAGGTCTTCAGTGTGTGACAGTGGTGAACCTATAGGTCTTCAGTGTGTGACAGTGGTGAACCTATAGGTCTTCAGTGTGTGACAGTGGTGAACCTATAGGTCTTCAGTGTGTGACAGTCTTGGTGAACCTATAGGTCTTCAGTGTGTGACAGGTTAATACAGTGGTGAACCTATAGGTCTTCAGTGTGTGAACCAGGACAGTGGTGAACCTATAGGTCTTCAGTGTGTGACAGGTTATTACAGTGGTGAACCTATAGGTCTTCAGTGTGTGACAGTGGTGAACCTATAGGTCTTCAGTGTGACAGGTTAGTACAGTGGTGAACCTATAGGTCTTCTTCAGTGGTGTGACAGGTTAGTACAGTGGTGAACCTATAGGTCTTCAGTGTGTGACAGGTTAGTACAGTGGTGAACCTATAGGTCTTCAGTGTGTGACAGGTTAGTACAGTGGTGAACCTATAGGTCTTCAGTGTGACAGGTTAGTACAGTGGTGAACCATAGGTCTTCAGTGTGTGACAGGTTAGTTACAGTGGTGAACCTATAGGTCTTCAGTGTGTGACAGGTTATTACAGTGGTGAACCTATAGGTCTTGAACCTATAGGTCTTCAGTGTGTGTGACAGGTTATTACAGTGGTGAACCTATAGGTCTTCAGTGTGTGACAGTGGTGAACCTATAGGTCTTCAGTGTGTGACAGTGGTGAACCTATAGGTCTTCAGTGTGTGACAGGTTAGTACAGTGGTGAACCTATAGGTCTTCAGTGTGTGACAGTGGTGAACCTATAGGTCTTCAGTGTGTGACAGGTTATTACAGTGGTGAACCTATAGGTCTTCAGTGTGTGACAGGTTAGTACAGTGGTGAACCTATAGGTCTTCAGTGTGTGACAGTGGTGAACCTATAGGTCTTCAGTGTGTGACAGTGGTGAACCTATAGGTCTTCAGTGTGTGACAGGTTATGTACAGTGTGAACAGGTTAGTGTGTGACAGTGGTGAACCTATAGGTCTTCAGTGTGTGACAGTGGTGAACCTATAGGTCTTCAGTGTGTGACAGTGGTGAACCTATAGGTCTTCAGTGTGTGACAGTGGTGAACCTATAGGTCTTCAGTGTGTGACAGGTTAGTACAGTGGTGAACCTATAGGTCTTCAGTGTGTGACAGGTTAGTACAGTGGTGAACCTATAGGTCTTCAGTGTGTGACAGGTTATTACAGTGGTGAACCTATAGGTCTTCAGTGTGACAGGTTAATACAGTGGTGAACCTATAGGTCTTCAGTGTGACAGGTTATTACAGTGGTGAACCTATAGGTCTTCAGTGTGACAGGTTAGTACAGTGGTACCTATAGGTCTTCAGTGTGAACAGGTTAGGTTTACAGTGGTGAACCTATAGGTCTTCAGTGTGACAGGTTAGTACAGTGGTGAACCTATAGGTCTTCAGTGTGACAGGTTAGTACAGTGGTGAACCTATAGGTCTTCAGTGTGACAGGTTAGTACAGTGGTGAACCTATAGGTCTTCAGTGTGTGACAGGTTAGTACAGTGGTGAACCTATAGGTCTTCAGTGTGACAGGTTAGTACAGTGGTGAACCTATAGGTCTTCAGTGTGTGACAGTGGTGAACCTATAGGTCTTCAGTGTGTGACAGTGGTGAACCTATAGGTCTTCAGTGTGTGACAGTGGTGAACCTATAGGTCTTCAGTGTGTGACAGGTTGAACCTATAGGTCTTCAGTGTGTGGTGTACAGTGGTGAACCTATAGGTCTTCAGTGTGTGACAGTGGTGAACCTATAGGTCTTCAGTGTGTGACAGGTTATTACAGTGGTGAACCTATAGGTCTTCAGTGTGTGACAGTGGTGAACCTATAGGTCTTCAGTGTGTGACAGGTTATTACAGTGGTGAACCTATAGGTCTTCAGTGTGTGACAGTGGTGAACCTATAGGTCTTCAGTGTGTGACAGTGGTGAACCTATAGGTCTTCAGTGTGACAGGTTAGTACAGTGGTGAACCTCTAGGTCTTCAGTGTGTGACAGGTTATTACAGTGGTGAACCTATAGGTCTTCAGTGTGACAGGTTAGTACAGTGGTGAACCTATAGGTCTTCAGTGTGTGACAGGTTATTACAGTGGTGAACCTATAGGTCTTCAGTGTGTGACAGGTTAGTACAGTGGTGAACCTATAGGTCTTCAGTGTGTGACAGGTTAGTACAGTGGTGAACCTATAGGTCTTCAGTGTGTGACAGGTTAGTACAGTGGTGAACCTATAGGTCTTCAGTGTGACAGGTTAGTACAGTGGTGAACCTCTAGGTCTTCAGTGTGACAGGTTATTACAGTGGTGAACCTCTAGGTCTTCAGTGTGTGACAGGTTAGTACAGTGGTGAACCTATAGGTCTTCAGTGTGACAGGTTAGTACAGTGGTGAACCTATAGGTCTTCAGTGTGTGACAGGTTATTACAGTGGTGAACCTCTAGGTCTTCAGTGTGTGACAGGTTAGTACAGTGGTGAACCTATAGGTCTTCAGTGTGACAGGTTAGTACAGTGGTGAACCTCTAGGTCTTCAGTGTGTGACAGGTTATTACAGTGGTGAACCTATAGGTCTTCAGTGTGACAGGTTAGTACAGTGGTGAACCTATAGGTCTTCAGTGTGTGACAGGTTATTACAGTGGTGGTAGGTCTTCAGTGTGACAGGTTAATACAGTGGTGAACCTATAGGTCTTCAGTGTGACAGGTTTCAGTGGTGAACCTATAGGTCTTCAGTGTGACAGGTTAGTACAGTGGTGAACCTATAGGTCTTCAGTGTGACAGGTTAGTACAGTGGTGAACCTATAGGTCTTCAGTGTGACAGGTTAGTACAGTGGTGAACCTATAGGTCTTCAGTGTGACAGGTTAGTACAGTGGTGAACCTATAGGTCTTCAGTGTGTGACAGGTTAGTACAGTGGTGAACCTATAGGTCTTCAGTGTGTGACAGTGGTGAACCTATAGGTCTTCAGTGTGTGACAGTGGTGAACCTATAGGTCTTCAGTGTGTGACAGTGGTGAACCTATAGGTCTTCAGTGTGACAGGTTAGTACAGTGGTGAACCTATAGGTCTTCAGTGTGTGACAGTGGTGAACCTATAGGTCTTCAGTGTGTGACAGGTTATTACAGTGGTGAACCTATAGGTCTTCAGTGTGTGACAGTGGTGAACCTATAGGTCTTCAGTGTGTGACAGGTTATTACAGTGGTGAACCTATAGGTCTTCAGTGTGTGACAGTGGTGAACCTATAGGTCTTCAGTGTGTGACAGTGGTGAACCTATAGGTCTTCAGTGTGACAGGTTAGTACAGTGGTGAACCTCTAGGTCTTCAGTGTGTGACAGGTTATTACAGTGGTGAACCTATAGGTCTTCAGTGTGACAGGTTAGTACAGTGGTGAACCTCTAGGTCTTCAGTGTGTGACAGGTTATTACAGTGGTGAACCTATAGGTCTTCAGTGTGTGACAGTTTATTACAGTGGTGAACCTCTAGGTCTTCAGTGTGTGACAGGTTAATACAGTGGTGAACCTATAGGTCTTCAGTGTGTGACAGGTTAGTACAGTGGTGAACCTATAGGTCTTCAGTGTGACAGGTTAGTACAGTGGTGAACCTCTAGGTCTTCAGTGTGTGACAGGTTATTACAGTGGTGAACCTCTAGGTCTTCAGTGTGTGACAGGTTAGTACAGTGGTGAACCTATAGGTCTTCAGTGTGACAGGTTAGTACAGTGGTGAACCTATAGGTCTTCAGTGTGTGACAGGTTATTACAGTGGTGAACCTCTAGGTCTTCAGTGTGTGACAGGTTAGTACAGTGGTGAACCTATAGGTCTTCAGTGTGACAGGTTAGTACAGTGGTGAACCTCTAGGTCTTCAGTGTGTGACAGGTTATTACAGTGGTGAACCTATAGGTCTTCAGTGTGACAGGTTAGTACAGTGGTGAACCTATAGGTCTTCAGTGTGTGACAGGTTATTACAGTGGTGAACCGATAGGTCTTCAGTGTGACAGGTTAATACAGTGGTGAACCTATAGGTCTTCAGTGTGACAGGTTAGTACAGTGGTGAACCTATAGGTCTTCAGTGTGACAGGTTAGTACAGTGGTGAACCTATAGGTCTTCAGTGTGACAGGTTAGTACAGTGGTGAACCTATAGGTCTTCAGTGTGACAGGTTAGTACAGTGGTGTGTCTTCAACCAGTGGTGAACCTATAGGTCTTCAGTGTGACAGGTTAGTACAGTGGTGAACCTATAGGTCTTCAGTGTGACAGGTTAGTACAGTGGTGAACCTATAGGTCTTCAGTGTGTGACAGTGGTGAACCTATAGGTCTTCAGTGTGTGACAGTGGTGAACCTATAGGTCTTCAGTGTGTGACAGTGGTGAACCTATAGGTCTTCAGTGTGTTGACAGTGGTGAACCTATAGGTCTTCAGTGTGTTGACAGTGGTGAACCCATAGGTCTTCAGTGTGTGACAGGTTAATACAGTGGTGAACCTATAGGTCTTCAGTGTGTGACAGTGGTGAACCTATAGGTCTTCAGTGTGTGACAGGTTAATACAGTGGTGAACCTATAGGTCTTCAGTGTGTGACAGTGGTGAACCTATAGGTCTTCAGTGTGACAGGTTATTACAGTGGTGAACCTATAGGTCTTCAGTGTGTGACAGGTTAATACAGTGGTGAACCTATAGGTCTTCAGTGTGTGACAGGTTAGTACAGTGGTGAACCTATAGGTCTTCAGTGTGTGACAGGTTAGTACAGTGGTGAACCTATAGGTCTTCAGTGTGTGACAGGTTAGTACAGTGGTGAACCTATAGGTCTTCAGTGTGTGACAGGTTATTACAGTGGTGAACCTATAGGTCTTCAGTGTGACAGGTTAATACAGTGGTGAACCTATAG
The DNA here is from genome assembly GCF_021184085.1 of Oncorhynchus gorbuscha. Classification (NCBI taxonomy): domain Eukaryota; kingdom Metazoa; phylum Chordata; class Actinopteri; order Salmoniformes; family Salmonidae; genus Oncorhynchus; species Oncorhynchus gorbuscha. The sequence continues at coordinate 34,173,791 of NC_060195.1, read as the reverse complement.
GTCTTCAGTGTGACAGGTTAGTACAGTGGTGAACCTATAGGTCTTCAGTGTGACAGGTTAACAGTGGTGAACCTATAGGTCTTCAGTGTGACAGGTTTACAGTGGTACAGTGGTGAACCTATAGGTCTTCAGTGTGACAGGTTAGTACAGTGGTGAACCTATAGGTCTTCAGTGTGTGACAGGTTAGTACAGTGGTGAACCTAGGTCTTAGGTCTTCAGTGGTGTGACAGGTTAGTGTGTGTACAGTGGTGAACCTATAGGTCTTCAGTGTGTGACAGGTTAGTACAGTGGTGAACCTATAGGTCTTCAGTGTGTGACAGGTTAGTACAGTGGTGAACCTATAGGTCTTCAGTGTGTGACAGGTTAGTACAGTGGTGAACCTATAGGTCTTCAGTGTGTGACAGGTTAGTACAGTGGTGAACCTATAGGTCTTCAGTGTGACAGGTTAGTACAGTGGTGAACCTCTAGGTCTTCAGTGTGTGACAGGTTATTACAGTGGTGAACCTCTAGGTCTTCAGTGTGTGACAGGTTAGTACAGTGGTGAACCTATAGGTCTTCAGTGTGACAGGTTAGTACAGTGGTGAACCTATAGGTCTTCAGTGTGACAGGTGTGTGACAGGTTATTACAGTGGTGAACCTCTAGGTCTTCAGTGTGTGACAGGTTAATACAGGTCTTCAGTGTGTGACAGGTTAGTACAGTGGTGAACCTATAGGTCTTCAGTGTGTGACAGGTTAGTACAGTGGTGAACCTATAGGTCTTCAGTGTGACAGGTTAGTACAGTGGTGAACCTCTAGGTCTTCAGTGTGTGACAGGTTATTACAGTGGTGAACCTATAGGTCTTCAGTGTGACAGGTTAGTACAGTGGTGAACCTATAGGTCTTCAGTGTGTGACAGGTTATTACAGTGGTGAACCGATAGGTCTTCAGTGTGACAGGTTAATACAGTGGTGAACCTATAGGTCTTCAGTGTGACAGGTTAGTACAGTGGTGAACCTATAGGTCTTCAGTGTGACAGGTTAGTACAGTGGTGAACCTATAGGTCTTCAGTGTGTGACAGGTTAGTACAGTGGTGAACCTATAGGTCTTCAGTGTGACAGGTTAGTACAGTGGTGAACCTATAGGTCTTCAGTGTGACAGGTTAGTACAGTGGTGAACCTATAGGTCTTCAGTGTGACAGGTTAGTACAGTGGTGAACCTATAGGTTTTCAGTGTGTGACAGTGGTGAACCTATAGGTCTTCAGTGTGTGACAGTGGTGAACCTATAGGTCTTCAGTGTGTGACAGTGGTGAACCTATAGGTCTTCAGTGTGTGACAGTGGTGAACCTATAGGTCTTCAGTGTGTGACAGTGGTGAACCTATAGGTCTTCAGTGTGTGACAGGTTAATACAGTGGTGAACCTATAGGTCTTCAGTGTGTGACAGTGGTGAACCTATAGGTCTTCAGTGTGTGACAGGTTAATACAGTGGTGAACCTATAGGTCTTCAGTGTGTGACAGTGGTGAACCTATAGGTCTTCAGTGTGACAGGTTATTACAGTGGTGAACCTATAGGTCTTCAGTGTGTGACAGGTTAATACAGTGGTGAACCTATAGGTCTTCAGTGTGTGACAGGTTAGTACAGTGGTGAACCTATAGATCTTCAGTGTGTGACAGGTTAGTACAGTGGTGAACCTATAGGTCTTCAGTGTGTAACAGGTTAGTACAGTGGTGAACCTATAGGTCTTCAGTGTGTGACAGGTTATTACAGTGGTGAACCTATAGGTCTTCAGTGTGACAGGTTAATACAGTGGTGAACCTATAGGTCTTCAGTGTGACAGGTTAGTACAGTGGTGAACCTATAGGTCTTCAGTGTGACAGGTTAGTACAGTGGTGAACCTATAGGTCTTCAGTGTGACAGGTTAGTACAGTGGTGAACCTATAGGTCTTCAGTGTGACAGGTTAGTACAGTGGTGAACCTATAGGTCTTCAGTGTGACAGGTTAGTACAGTGGTGAACCTATAGGTCTTCAGTGTGTGACAGTACAGTGGTGAACCTATAGGTCTTCAGTGTGTGACAGGTTAGTACAGTGGTGAACCTATAGGTCTTCAGTGTGTGACAGGTTAGTACAGTGGTGAACCTATAGGTCTTCAGTGTGTGACAGGTTAGTGACAGGTTAGTGACAGTGGTGAACCTATAGGTCTTCAGTGTGTGACAGTGGTGAACCTATAGGTCTTCAGTGTGTGACAGGTTATTACAGTGGTGAACCTAGGTCTTCAGTGTGTAGGTCTTCAGTGTGTGACAGTGGTGAACCTATAGGTCTTCAGTGTGGTGACAGGTTATTACAGTGGTGAACCTATAGGTCTTCAGTGTGTGACAGTGGTGAACCTATAGGTCTTCAGTGTGTGACAGTGGTGAACCTATAGGTCTTCAGTGTGTGACAGGTTAGTACAGTGGTGAACCTATAGGTCTTCAGTGTGACAGGTTGACAGTGGTGAACCTATAGGTCTTCAGTGTGTGACAGGTTATTACAGTGGTGAACCTATAGGTCTTCAGTGTGTGACAGGTACAGTGAACCTATAGGTCTTCAGTGTGTGACAGTGGTGAACCTATAGGTCTTCAGTGTGTGACAGTGGTGAACCTATAGGTCTTCAGTGTGTGACAGTGGTGAACCTATAGGTCTTCAGTGTGTGACAGGTTAATACAGTGGTGAACCTATAGGTCTTCAGTGTGTGACAGTGGTGAACCTATAGGTCTTCAGTGTTTGACAGTGGTGAACCTATAGGTCTTCAGTGTGTGACAGTGGTGAACCTATAGGTCTTCAGTGTGACAGGTTGTACAGTGGTGAACCTATAGGTCTTCAGTGTGACAGGTTGACAGTGGTGAACCTATAGGTCTTCAGTGTGTGACAGGTTAGTACAGTGGTGAACCTATAGGTCTTCAGTGTGTGACAGGTTAGGTTATACAGTGGTGAACCTATAGGTCTTCAGTGTGACAGGTTATTACAGTGGTGAACCTATAGGTCTTCAGTGTGACAGGTTAGTACAGTGGTGAACCTATAGGTCTTCAGTGGTGAACCTATAGGTCTTCAGGTTGACAGGTTAGTACAGTGGTGAACCTATAGGTCTTCAGTGTGACAGGTTGTACAGTGGTGAACCTATAGGTCTTCAGTGTGACAGGTTAGTACAGTGGTGAACCTATAGGTCTTCAGTGTGTGACAGTGGTGAACCTATAGGTCTTCAGTGTGTGACAGTGTACAGTGGTGAACCTATAGGTCTTCAGTGTGTGACAGTGGTGAACCTATAGGTCTTCAGTGTGTGACAGGTTAGTACAGTGGTGAACCTATAGGTCTTCAGTGTGTGACAGTGGTGAACCTATAGGTCTTCAGTGTGTGCAGGTTATTACAGTGGTGAACCTATAGGTCTTCAGTGTGTGACAGTGGTGAACCTATAGGTCTTCAGTGTGTGACAGGTTATTACAGTGGTGAACCTATAGGTCTTCAGTGTGTGACAGTGGTGAACCTATAGGTCTTCAGTGTGTGACAGTGGTGAACCTATAGGTCTTCAGTGTGTGACAGGTTAGTACAGTGGTGAACCTATAGGTCTTCAGTGTGTGACAGTGGTGAACCTATAGGTCTTCAGTGTGTGACAGGTTATTACAGTGGTGAACCTATAGGTCTTCAGTGTGTGACAGGTTAGTACAGTGGTGAACCTATAGGTCTTCAGTGTGTGACAGGTTATTACAGTGGTGAACCTATAGGTCTTCAGTGGTGAACCTATAGGTCTTCAGTGTGACAGGTTAATACAGTGGTGAACCTATAGGTCTTCAGTGTGACAGGTTATTACAGTGGTGAACCTATAGGTCTTCAGTGTGACAGGTTATTACAGTGGTGAACCTATAGGTCTTCAGTGTGACAGGTTAGTACAGTGGTGAACCTATAGGTCTTCAGTGTGACAGGTTAGTACAGTGGTCAACCTATAGGTCTTTAGTGTGTGACAGGTTAGTACAGTGGTGAACCTATAGGTCTTCAGTGTGTGACAGGTTAGTACAGTGGTGAACCTATAGGTCTTCAGTGTGACAGGTTAGTACAGTGGTGAACCTATAGGTCTTCAGTGTGACAGGTTAGTACAGTGGTGAACCTATAGGTCTTCAGTGTGACAGGTTGAACCTATAGGTCTTACAGTGGTGAACCTATAGGTCTTCAGTGTGACAGGTTAGTACAGTGGTGAACCTATAGGTCTTCAGTACAGTGTGAACCTATAGGTCTTCAGTGTGTGACAGGTTAGTACAGTGGTGAACCTATAGGTCTTCAGTGTGTGACAGTGGTGAACCTATAGGTCTTCAGTGTGTGACAGTGGTGAACCTATAGGTCTTCAGTGTGTGACAGTGGTGAACCTATAGGTCTTCAGTGTGTGACAGGTTAGTACAGTGGTGAACCTATAGGTCTTCAGTGTGTGACAGTGGTGAACCTATAGGTCTTCAGTGTGTGACAGGTTATTACAGTGGTGAACCTATAGGTCTTCAGTGTGTGACAGGTTAGTACAGTGGTGAACCTATAGGTCTTCAGTGTGTGACAGGTACAGTGGTGAACTAGGTCTTCAGTGTGTGACAGGTTAATACAGTGGTGAACCTATAGGTCTTCAGTGTGTGACAGGTTAGTACAGTGGTGAACCTATAGGTCTTCAGTGTGTGACAGGTTAGTACAGTGGTGAACCTCTAGGTCTTCAGTGTGTGACAGGTTATTACAGTGGTGAACCTATAGGTCTTCAGTGTGACAGGTTAGTACAGTGGTGAACCTATAGGTCTTCAGTGTGACAGGTTAGTACAGTGGTGAACCTCTAGGTCTTCAGTGTGTGACAGGTTATTACAGTGGTGAACCTATAGGTCTTCAGTGTGACAGGTTAGTACAGTGGTGAACCTATAGGTCTTCAGTGTGTGACAGGTTATTACAGTGGTGAACCGATAGGTCTTCAGTGTGACAGGTTAATACAGTGGTGAACCTATAGGTCTTCAGTGTGACAGGTTAGTACAGTGGTGAACCTATAGGTCTTCAGTGTGACAGTGGTGAAGGTCTTCAGTGTGTACAGTGGTGAACCTATAGGTCTTCAGTGTGTGACAGGTTAGTACAGTGGTGAACCTATAGGTCTTCAGTGTGTTGTACAGTGGTGAACCTATAGGTCTTCAGTGTGTGACAGGTTAGTACAGTGGTGAACCTATAGGTCTTCAGTGTGTGACAGGTTATTACAGTGGTGAACCTATAGGTCTTCAGTGTGACAGGTTAGTACAGTGGTGAACCTATAGGTCTTCAGTGTGTGACAGGTTAGTACAGTGGTGAACCTATAGGTCTTCAGTGTGTGACAGGTTATTACAGTGGTGAACCTATAGGTCTTCAGTGTGTGACAGGTTAGTACAGTGGTGAACCTATAGGTCTTCAGTGTGACAGGTTAATACAGTGGTGAACCTATAGGTCTTCAGTGTGACAGGTTAGTACAGTGGTGAACCTATAGGTCTTCAGTGTGACAGGTTAGTACAGTGGTGAACCTATAGGTCTTCAGTGTGACAGGTTAGTACAGTGGTGAACCTATAGGTCTTCAGTGTGACAGGTTAGTACAGTGGTGAACCTATAGGTCTTCAGTGTGTGACAGGTTAGTACAGTGGTGAACCTATAGGTCTTCAGTGTGTGACAGGTTAGTACAGTGGTGAACCTATAGGTCTTCAGTGTGTGACAGGTTAGTACAGTGGTGAACCTATAGGTCTTCAGTGTGTGACAGGTTAGTACAGTGGTGAACCTATAGGTCTTCAGTGTGTGACAGGTTAGTACAGTGGTGAACCTATAGGTCTTCAGTGTGAACCTATAGTGACAGTGGTGAACCTATAGGTCTTCAGTGTGTGACAGGTTATTACAGTGGTGAACCTATAGGTCTTCAGTTGTGACAGTGGTGAACCTATAGGTCTTCAGTGTGTGACAGGTTATGTACAGTGGTGAACCTATAGGTCTTCAGTGTGTGACAGTGGTGAACCTATAGGTCTTCAGTGTGTGACAGGTACAGTGGTGAACCTATAGGTCTTCAGTGTGACAGGTTAGTACAGTGGTGAACCTATAGGTCTTCAGTGTGTGACAGTGGTGAACCTATAGGTCTTCAGTTGTGACAGTGGTGAACCTATAGGTCTTCAGTGTGTGACAGGTTAGTACAGTGGTGAACCTATAGGTCTTCAGTGTGTGACAGTGGTGAACCTATAGGTCTTCAGTGTGTGACAGGTTATTACAGTGGTGAACCTATAGGTCTTCAGTGTGTGACAGGTTAGTACAGTGGTGAACCTATAGGTCTTCAGTGTGTGACAGGTTATTACAGTGGTGAACCTCTAGGTCTTCAGTGTGTGACAGGTTAATACAGTGGTGAACCTATAGGTCTTCAGTGTAGGTCTTCAGTGTGTGACAGTGGTGAACCTATAGGTCTTCAGTGTGTGACAGGTTAGTACAGTGGTGAACCTATAGGTCTTCAGTGTGTGACAGTGGTGAACCTATAGGTCTTCAGTGTGTGACAGTGGTGAACCTATAGGTCTTCAGTGTGACAGGTTAGTACAGTGGTGAACCTATAGGTCTTCAGTGTGTGTTACCTATACAGTGGTGAACCTATAGGTCTTCAGGTCTTGTGTGACAGGTTATTACAGTGGTGAACCTATAGGTCTTCAGTGTGACAGGTTAGTACAGTGGTGAACCTATAGGTCTTCAGTGTGTGACAGGTTATTACAGTGGTGAACCTATAGGTCTTCAGTGTGTGACAGGTTAATACAGTGGTGAACCTATAGGTCTTCAGTGTGTGACAGGTTAGTACAGTGGTGAACCTATAGGTCTTCAGTGTGACAGGTTAGTACAGTGGTGAACCTCTAGGTCTTCAGTGTGTGACAGGTTATTACAGTGGTGAACCTATAGGTCTTCAGTGTGACAGGTTAGTACAGTGGTGAACCTATAGGTCTTCAGTGTGACAGGTTAGTACAGTGGTGAACCTATAGGTCTAGGTCTTCAGTGTGTGACAGGTTATTACAGTGGTGAACCTATAGGTCTTCAGTGTGACAGGTTAGTACAGTGGTGAACCTATAGGTCTTCAGTGTGTGACAGGTTATTACAGTGGTGAACCTATAGGTCTTCAGTGTGACAGGTTAGTACAGTGGTGAACCTATAGGTCTTCAGTGTGACAGGTTAGTACAGTGGTGAACCTATAGGTCTTCAGTGTGACAGGTTAGTACAGTGGTGAACCTATAGGTCTTCAGTGTGTGACAGGTTGACAGTGGTGAACCTATAGGTCTTCAGTGTGACAGGTTAGTACAGTGGTGAACCTATAGGTCTTCAGTGTGACAGGTTAGTACAGTGGTGAACCTATAGGTCTTCAGTGTGTGACAGGTTATTACAGTGGTGAACCTATAGGTCTTCAGTGGTGAACCTATAGGTCTTCAGTACAGTGGTGAACCTATAGGTCTTCAGTGTGTGACAGGTTAGTACAGTGGTGAACCTATAGGTCTTCAGTGTGTGACAGGTTATTACAGTGGTGAACCTATAGGTCTTCAGTGTGTGACAGGTTATTACAGTGGTGAACCTATAGGTCTTCAGTGTGACAGGTTAATACAGTGGTGAACCTATAGGTCTTCAGTGTGACAGGTTAGTACAGTGGTGAACCTATAGGTCTTCAGTGTGACAGGTTAGTACAGTGGTGAACCTATAGGTCTTCAGTGTGACAGGTTAGTACAGTGGTGAACCTATAGGTCTTCAGTGTGACAGGTTAGTACAGTGGTGAACCTATAGGTCTTCAGTGTGTGACAGGTTAGTACAGTGGTGAACCTATAGGTCTTCAGTGTGACAGGTGTGACAGGTTAGTACAGTGGTGAACCTATAGGTCTTCAGTGTGTGACAGGTTAGTACAGTGGTGAACCTATAGGTCTTCAGTGTGTGACAGGTTAGTACAGTGGTGAACCTATAGGTCTTCAGTGTGTGACAGGTTAGTACAGTGGTGAACCTATAGGTCTTCAGTGTGACAGGTTAGTACAGTGGTGAACCTATAGGTCTTCAGTGTGTGACAGTGGTGAACCTATAGGTCTTCAGTGTGTGACAGTGGTGAACCTATAGGTCTTCAGTGTGTGACAGTGGTGAACCTAGGTCTTCAGTGTCTTCAGTGGTGAACAGGTTATGTACAGTGGTGAACCTATAGGTCTTCAGTGTGTGACAGTGGTGAACCTATAGGTCTTCAGTGTGTGACAGTGGTGAACCTATAGGTCTTCAGTGTGTGACAGGTTAGTACAGTGGTGAACCTATAGGTCTTCAGTGTGTGACAGTGGTGAACCTATAGGTCTTCAGTGTGACAGGTTAATACAGTGGTGAACCTATAGGTCTTCAGTGTGACAGGTTAGTACAGTGGTGAACCTATAGGTCTTCAGTGTGACAGGTTAGTACAGTGGTGAACCTATAGGTCTTCAGTGTGTGACAGGTTAGTACAGTGGTGAACCTATAGGTCTTCAGTGTGACAGGTTAGTACAGTGGTGAACCTATAGGTCTTCAGTGTGACAGGTTAGTACAGTGGTGAACCTATAGGTCTTCAGTGTGTGACAGGTTATTACAGTGGTGAACCTATAGGTCTTCAGTGTGACAGGTTAGTACAGTGGTGAACCTATAGGTCTTCAGTGTGACAGGTTAGTACAGTGGTGAACCTATAGGTCTTCAGTGTGTGACAGGTTATTACAGTGGTGAACCTATAGGTCTTCAGTGTACAGTGTGACAGGTTAGTACAGTGGTGAACCTATAGGTCTTCAGTGTGACAGGTTAGGTTATACAGTGGTGAACCTATAGGTCTTCAGTGTGACAGGTTAGTGACAGTGGTGAACCTATAGGTCTTCAGTGTGACAGGTTAGTACAGTGGTGAACCTATAGGTCTTCAGTGTGACAGGTTAGTACAGTGGTGAACCTATAGGTCTTCAGTGTGACAGGTTAGTACAGTGGTGAACCTATAGGTCTTCAGTGTGTGACAGGTTAGTACAGTGGTGAACCTATAGGTCTTCAGTCTTGTGTGACAGGTTAGTACAGTGGTGAACCTATAGGTCTTCAGTGTGTGACAGGTTAGTACAGTGGTGAACCTATAGGTCTTCAGTGTGTGACAGGTTAGTACAGTGGTGAACCTATAGGTCTTCAGTGTGTGACAGGTTAGTACAGTGGTGAACCTATAGGTCTTCAGTGTACAGTGGTGAACCTATAGGTCTTCAGTGTGTGACAGGTTATTACAGTGGTGAACCTATAGGTCTTCAGTGTGTGACAGTGGTGAACCTATAGGTCTTCAGTGTGTGACAGGTTATTACAGTGGTGAACCTATAGGTCTTCAGTGTGTGACAGTGGTGAACCTATAGGTCTTCAGTGTGTGACAGTGGTGAACCTATAGGTCTTCAGTGTGTGACAGGTTAGTACAGTGGTGAACCTATAGGTCTTCAGTGTGTGACAGTGGTGAACCTATAGGTCTTCAGTGTGTGACAGTGGTGAACCTATAGGTCTTCAGTGTGTGACAGTGGTGAACCTATAGGTCTTCAGTGTGTGACAGGTTAGTACAGTGGTGAACCTATAGGTCTTCAGTGTGACAGGTATTACAGTGGTGAACCTATAGGTCTTCAGTGTGTGACAGGTTATTACAGTGGTGAACCTATAGGTCTTCAGTGTGTGACAGGTTAGTACAGTGGTGAACCTATAGGTCTTCAGTGTGTGACAGGTTATTACAGTGGTGAACCTCTAGGTCTTCAGTGTGTGACAGGTTAATACAGTGGTGAACCTATAGGTCTTCAGTGTGTGACAGGTTAGTACAGTGGTGAACCTATAGGTCTTCAGTGTGACAGGTTAGTACAGTGGTGAACCTCTAGGTCTTCAGTGTGTGACAGGTTATTACAGTGGTGAACCTATAGGTCTTCAGTGTGACAGGTTAGTACAGTGGTGAACCTATAGGTCTTCAGTGTGACAGGTTAGTACAGTGGTGAACCTCTAGGTCTTCAGTGTGTGACAGGTTATTACAGTGGTGAACCTATAGGTCTTCAGTGTGACAGGTTAGTACAGTGGTGAACCTATAGGTCTTCAGTGTGTGACAGGTTATTACAGTGGTGAACCGATAGGTCTTCAGTGTGACAGGTTAATACAGTGGTGAACCTATAGGTCTTCAGTGTGACAGGTTAGTACAGTGGTGAACCTATAGGTCTTCAGTGTGACAGGTTAGTACAGTGGTGAACCTATAGGTCTTCAGTGTGTGACAGGTTAGTACAGTGGTGAACCTATAGGTCTTCAGTGTGACAGGTTAGTACAGTGGTGAACCTATAGGTCTTCAGTGTGACAGGTTAGTACAGTGGTGAACCTATAGGTCTTCAGTGTGTGACAGGTTATTACAGTGGTGAACCTATAGGTCTTCAGTGTGACAGGTTAGTACAGTGGTGAACCTATAGGTCTTCAGTGTGTGACAGGTTAGTACAGTGGTGAACCTATAGGTCTTCAGTGTGTGACAGGTTATTACAGTGGTGAACCTATAGGTCTTTAGTGTGTGACAGGTTAGTACAGTGGTGAACCTATAGGTCTTCAGTGTGACAGGTTAATACAGTGGTGAACCTATAGGTCTTCAGTGTGACAGGTTAGTACAGTGGTGAACCTATAGGTCTTCAGTGTGACAGGTTAGTACAGTGGTGAACCTATAGGTCTTCAGTGTGACAGGTTAGTACAGTGGTGAACCTATAGGTCTTCAGTGTGACAGGTTAGTACAGTGGTGAACCTATAGGTCTTCAGTGTGTGACAGGTTAGTACGGTGGTGAACCTATAGGTCTTCAGTGTGTGACAGGTTAGTACAGTGGTGAACCTATAGGTCTTCAGTGTGTGACAGGTTAGTACAGTGGTGAACCTATAGGTCTTCAGTGTGTGACAGGTTAGTACAGTGGTGAACCTATAGGTCTTCAGTGTGTGACAGGTTAGTACAGTGGTGAACCTATAGGTCTTCAGTGTGTGACAGTGGTGAACCTATAGGTCTTCAGTGTGTGACAGGTTATTACAGTGGTGAACCTATAGGTCTTCAGTGTGTGACAGTGGTGAACCTATAGGTCTTCAGTGTGTGACAGGTTATTACAGTGGTGAACCTATAGGTCTTCAGTGTGTGACAGTGGTGAACCTATAGGTCTTCAGTGTGTGACAGTGGTGAACCTATAGGTCTTCAGTGTGTGACAGGTTAGTACAGTGGTGAACCTATAGGTCTTCAGTGTGTGACAGTGGTGAACCTATAGGTCTTCAGTGTGTGACAGGTTATTACAGTGGTGAACCTATAGGTCTTCAGTGTGTGACAGGTTAGTACAGTGGTGAACCTATAGGTCTTCAGTGTGTGACAGTGGTGAACCTATAGGTCTTCAGTGTGTGACAGTGGTGAACCTATAGGTCTTCAGTGTGTGACAGGTTAATACAGTGGTGAACCTATAGGTCTTCAGTGTGTGACAGTGGTGAACCTATAGGTCTTCAGTGTGTGACAGTGGTGAACCTATAGGTCTTCAGTGTGTGACAGTGGTGAACCTATAGATCTTCAGTGTGTGACAGGTTAGTACAGTGGTGAACCTATAGGTCTTCAGTGTGTAACAGGTTAGTACAGTGGTGAACCTATAGGTCTTCAGTGTGTGACAGGTTATTACAGTGGTGAACCTATAGGTCTTCAGTGTGACAGGTTAATACAGTGGTGAACCTATAGGTCTTCAGTGTGACAGGTTATTACAGTGGTGAACCTATAGGTCTTCAGTGTGACAGGTTAGTACAGTGGTGAACCTATAGGTCTTCAGTGTGACAGGTTAGTACAGTGGTGAACCTATAGGTCTTCAGTGTGACAGGTTAGTACAGTGGTGAACCTATAGGTCTTCAGTGTGTGACAGGTTAGTACAGTGGTGAACCTATAGGTCTTCAGTGTGTGACAGTGGTGAACCTATAGGTCTTCAGTGTGTGACAGTGGTGAACCTATAGGTCTTCAGTGTGTGACAGTGGTGAACCTATAGGTCTTCAGTGTGTGACAGGTTAGTACAGTGGTGAACCTATAGGTCTTCAGTGTGTGACAGTGGTGAACCTATAGGTCTTCAGTGTGTGACAGGTTATTACAGTGGTGAACCTATAGGTCTTCAGTGTGTGACAGTGGTGAACCTATAGGTCTTCAGTGTGTGACAGGTTATTACAGTGGTGAACCTATAGGTCTTCAGTGTGTGACAGTGGTGAACCTATAGGTCTTCAGTGTGTGACAGTGGTGAACCTATAGGTCTTCAGTGTGTGACAGGTTAGTACAGTGGTGAACCTATAGGTCTTCAGTGTGTGACAGTGGTGAACCTATAGGTCTTCAGTGTGTGACAGGTTATTACAGTGGTGAACCTATAGGTCTTCAGTGACAGTGTGACAGGTTAGTACAGTGGTGAACCTATAGGTCTTCAGTGTGTGACAGGTTATTACAGTGGTGAACCTATAGGTCTTCAGTGGTGAACCTATAGGTCTTCAGTGTGACAGGTTAATACAGTGGTGAACCTATAGGTCTTCAGTGTGACAGGTTATTACAGTGGTGAACCTATAGGTCTTCAGTGTGACAGGTTATTACAGTGGTGAACCTATAGGTCTTCAGTGTGACAGGTTAGTACAGTGGTGAACCTATAGGTCTTCAGTGTGACAGGTTAGTACAGTGGTCAACCTATAGGTCTTTAGTGTGTGACAGGTTAGTACAGTGGTGAACCTATAGGTCTTCAGTGTGTGACAGTGGTGAACCTATAGGTCTTCAGTGTGTGACAGGTTAGTACAGTGGTGAACCTATAGGTCTTCAGTGTGACAGGTTAGTACAGTGGTGAACCTATAGGTCTTCAGTGTGACAGGTTAGTACAGTGGTGAACCTATAGGTCTTCAGTGTGTGACAGGTGACAGGTTAGTACAGTGGTGAACCTATAGGTCTTCAGTGTGTGACAGGTTAGTACAGTGGTGAACCTATAGGTCTTCAGTGTGTGACAGGTTAGTACAGTGGTGAACCTATAGGTCTTCAGTGTGTGACAGTGGTGAACCTATAGGTCTTCAGTGTGTGACAGTGGTGAACCTATAGGTCTTCAGTGTGTGACAGTGGTGAACCTATAGGTCTTCAGTGTGTGACAGGTTAGTACAGTGGTGAACCTATAGGTCTTCAGTGTGTGACAGTGGTGAACCTATAGGTCTTCAGTGTGTGACAGGTTATTACAGTGGTGAACCTATAGGTCTTCAGTGTGTGACAGGTTAGTACAGTGGTGAACCTATAGGTCTTCAGTGTGTGACAGGTTATTACAGTGGTGAACCTATAGGTCTTCAGTGGTGAACCTATAGGTCTTCAGTGTGACAGGTTAATACAGTGGTGAACCTATAGGTCTTCAGTGTGACAGGTTATTACAGTGGTGAACCTATAGGTCTTCAGTGTGACAGGTTATTACAGTGGTGAACCTATAGGTCTTCAGTGTGACAGGTTAGTACAGTGGTGAACCTATAGGTCTTCAGTGTGACAGGTTAGTACAGTGGTGAACCTATAGGTCTTTAGTGTGACAGGTTAGTACAGTGGTGAACCTATAGGTCTTCAGTGTGTGACAGTGGTGAACCTATAGGTCTTCAGTGTGTGACAGGTTAGTACAGTGGTGAACCTATAGGTCTTCAGTGTGACAGGTTAGTACAGTGGTGAACCTATAGGTCTTCAGTGTGTGACAGGTTAGTACAGTGGTGAACCTATAGGTCTTCAGTGTGTGACAGTGGTGAACCTATAGGTCTTCAGTGTGTGACAGGTTATTACAGTGGTGAACCTATAGGTCTTCAGTGTGTGACAGTGGTGAACCTATAGGTCTTCAGTGTGTGACAGGTTATTACAGTGGTGAACCTATAGGTCTTCAGTGTGTGACAGTGGTGAACCTATAGGTCTTCAGTGTGTGACAGTGGTGAACCTATAGGTCTTCAGTGTGTGACAGGTTAGTACAGTGGTGAACCTATAGGTCTTCAGTGTGTGACAGTGGTGAACCTATAGGTCTTCAGTGTGTGACAGGTTATTACAGTGGTGAACCTATAGGTCTTCAGTGTGTGACAGGTTAGTACAGTGGTGAACCTATAGGTCTTCAGTGTGTGACAGGTTATTACAGTGGTGAACCTATAGGTCTTCAGTGGTGAACCTATAGGTCTTCAGTGTGACAGGTTAATACAGTGGTGAACCTATAGGTCTTCAGTGTGACAGGTTATTACAGTGGTGAACAGTGGTATAGGTCTTCAGTGTGACAGGTTATTACAGTGGTGAACCTATAGGTCTTCAGTGTGACAGGTTAGTACAGTGGTGAACCTATAGGTCTTCAGTGTGACAGGTTAGTACAGTGGTCAACCTATAGGTCTTTAGTGTGTGACAGGTTAGTACAGTGGTGAACCTATAGGTCTTCAGTGTGTGACAGTGGTGAACCTATAGGTCTTCTTGACAGGTGTACAGTGGTGACAGGTCTTCAGTGTGACAGGTTAGTACAGTGGTGAACCTATAGGTCTTCAGTGTGACAGGTTAGTACAGTGGTGAACCTATAGGTCTTCAGTGTGACAGGTTAGTACAGTGGTGAACCTATAGGTCTTCAGTGTGACAGGTTAGTACAGTGGTGAACCTATAGGTCTTCAGTGTGTGACAGGTTAGTATGGTGGTGAACCTATAGGTCTTCAGTGTGTGACAGGTTAGTGGTGTAGGTCTTCAGTGGTGAACCTATAGGTCTTCAGTGTGTGACAGTGGTGAACCTATAGGTCTTCAGTGTGTGACAGTGGTGAACCTATAGGTCTTCAGTGTGTGACAGTGGTGTTAGGTCTTCAGTGTGTGACAGTGGTGGTGAACCTATAGGTCTTCAGTGTGTGACAGTGGTGAACCTATAGGTCTTCAGTGTGTGACAGGTTATTACAGTGGTGAACCTATAGGTCTTCAGTGTGACAGGTGACAGGTTAGTACAGTGGTGAACCTATAGGTCTTCAGTGTGTGACAGGTTATTACAGTGGTGAACCTATAGGTCTTCAGTATTACAGTGGTGAACCTATAGGTCTTCAGTGTGACAGGTTAATACAGTGGTGAACCTATAGGTCTTCAGTGTGACAGGTTATTACAGTGGTGAACCTATAGGTCTTCAGTGTGACAGGTTATTACAGTGGTGAACCTATAGGTCTTCAGTGTGACAGGTTAGTACAGTGGTGAACCTATAGGTCTTCAGTGTGACAGGGTACAGTGGTGAACCTATAGGTCTTTCAGTGTGTGACAGGTTAGTACAGTGGTGAACCTATAGGTCTTCAGTGTGACAGGTGACAGTGGTGAACCTATAGGTCTTCAGTGTGTGACAGGTTAGTACAGTGGTGAACCTATAGGTCTTCAGTGTGTGACAGGTTAATACAGTGGTGAACCTATAGGTCTTCAGTGTGACAGGTTAGTACAGTGGTGAACCTATAGGTCTTCAGTGTGTGACAGGTTAGTACAGTGGTGAACCTATAGGTCTTCAGTGTACAGTGGTGACAGGTTAGTGTGTGACAGTGGTGAACCTAGTGTGTGACAGTGGTGTAGGTCTTCAGTGTGACAGGTTAGTACAGTGGTGAACCTATAGGTCTTCAGTGTGACAGGTTAGTACAGTGGTGAACCTATAGGTCTTCAGTGTGTGACAGGTTAGTACAGTGGTGAACCTATAGGTCTTCAGTGGTGAACCTATAGGTCTTGTGACAGTGGTGAACCTATAGGTCTTCAGTGTGACAGGTTATTACAGTGGTGAACTATAGGTCTTCAGTGTGTGACAGTGGTGAACCTATAGGTCTTCAGTGTGACAGGTTATTACAGTGGTGAACCTATAGGTCTTCAGTGTGACAGGTTAGGTCAGTGGTGAACCTATAGGTCTTCAGTGTGTGACAGGTTAGTACAGTGGTGAACCTATAGGTCTTCAGTGGTGAACCAGGTCTTCAGTTAGGTTACAGTGGTGAACCTATAGGTCTTCAGTGTGACAGGTTAGTACAGTGGTGAACCTATAGGTCTTCAGTGTGACAGGTTAGGTCTACAGTGGTGAACCTATAGGTCTTCAGTGTGACAGGTTAGTACAGTGGTGAACCTATAGGTCTTCAGTGTGTGACAGTGGTGAACCTATAGGTCTTCAGTGTGACAGGTTATTACAGTGGTGAACCTATAGGTCTTCAGTGTGACAGTGGTGAACCTATAGGTCTTCAGTGTGACAGGTTAGTACAGTGGTGAACCTATAGGTCTTCAGTGTGACAGGTTAGTACAGTGGTGAACCTATAGGTCTTCAGTGTGTGACAGGTTAGTACAGTGGTGAACCTATAGGTCTTCAGTGTCAGGTTTCAGTGGTGAACCTATAGGTCTTCAGTGTGACAGGTTAGTACAGTGGTGAACCTCTAGGCCTTCAGTGTGACAGGTTAGTACAGTGGTGAACCTCTAGGCCTTCAGTGTGACAGGTTTTTACAGTGGTGAACCTATAGGTCTTCAGTGTGACAGGTTAGTACAGTGGTGAACCTATAGGTCTTCAGTGTGACAGGTTAGTACAGTGGTGAACCTATAGGTCTTCAGTGTGTGACAGGTTAGTACAGTGGTGAACCTATAGGTCTTCAGTGTGTGACAGTGGTGAACCTATAGGTCTTCAGTGTGTGACAGTGGTGAACCTATAGGTCTTCAGTGTGTGACAGTGGTGAACCTATAGGTCTTCAGTGTGTGACAGGTTAGTACAGTGGTGAACCTATAGGTCTTCAGTGTGTGACAGTGGTGAACCTATAGGTCTTCAGTGTGTGACAGGTTATTACAGTGGTGAACCTATAGGTCTTCAGTGTGTGACAGGTTAGTACAGTGGTGAACCTATAGGTCTTCAGTGTGTGACAGTGGTGAACCTATAGGTCTTCAGTGTGTGACAGTGGTGAACCTATAGGTCTTCAGTGTGTGACAGGTTAATACAGTGGTGAACCTATAGGTCTTCAGTGACAGGTGTGACAGTGGTGAACCTATAGGTCTTCAGTGTGTGACAGTGGTGAACCTATAGGTCTTCAGTGTGTGAACCTATAGGTCTTCAGTGACAGTGGTGAACCTATAGGTCTTCAGTGTGTGACAGGTTAGTACAGTGGTGAACCTATAGGTCTTCAGTGTGACAGGTTAATACAGTGGTGAACCTATAGGTCTTCAGTGTGACAGGTTATTACAGTGGTGAACCTATAGGTCTTCAGTGTGTGACAGTGGTGAACCTATAGGTCTTCAGTGTGTGACAGTGGTGAACCTATAGATCTTCAGTGTGTGACAGGTTAGTACAGTGGTGAACCTATAGGTCTTCAGTGTGACAGGTTAATACAGTGGTGAACCTATAGGTCTTCAGTGTGACAGGTTATTACAGTGGTGAACCTATAGGTCTTCAGTGTGACAGGTTGACAGTGGTGAACCTATAGGTCTTCAGTGTGTGACAGGTTATTACAGTGGTGAACCTATAGGTCTTCAGTGTGTCAGTGGTGAACCTATAGGTCTTCAGTGTGACAGGTTAGTACAGTGGTGAACCTATAGGTCTTCAGTGTGTGACAGGTTAGTACAGTGGTGAACCTATAGGTCTTCAGTGTGACAGGTTAGTACAGTGGTGAACCTATAGGTCTTCAGTGTGACAGGTTAGTACAGTGGTGAACCTATAGGTCTTCAGTGTGACAGGTTAGGTACAGTGGTGAACCTATAGGTCTTCAGTGTGACAGGTTTTTACAGTGGTGAACCTATAGGTCTTCAGTGTGACAGGTTAGTACAGTGGTGAACCTATAGGTCTTCAGTGTGACAGGTTAGTACAGTGGTGAACCTATAGGTCTTCAGTGTGTGACAGGTTAGTACAGTGGTGAACCTATAGGTCTTCAGTGTGTGACAGGTTAGTACAGTGGTGAACCTATAGGTCTTCAGTGTGTGACAGTGGTGAACCTATAGGTCTTCAGTGTGTGACAGTGGTGAACCTATAGGTCTTCAGTGTGTGACAGTGGTGAACCTATAGGTCTTCAGTGTGTGACAGGTTAGTACAGTGGTGAACCTATAGGTCTTCAGTGTGACAGGTTAGTACAGTGGTGAACCTATAGGTCTTCAGTGTGACAGGTTAGTACAGTGGTGAACCTATAGGTCTTCAGTGTGACAGGTTAGTACAGTGGTGAACCTATAGGTCTTCAGTGTGTGACAGGTTAGTACAGTGGTGAACCTATAGGTCTTCAGTGTGACAGGTTAGTACAGTGGTGAACCTATAGGTCTTCAGTGTGTGACAGTGGTGAACCTATAGGTCTTCAGTGTGACAGGTTGACAGTGGTGAACCTATAGGTCTTCAGTGTGACAGGTTAGTACAGTGGTGAACCTATAGGTCTTCAGTGTGACAGGTTAGTACAGTGGTGAACCTATAGGTCTTCAGTGTGTGACAGGTTAGTACAGTGGTGAACCTATAGGTCTTCAGTGTGACAGGTTAGTACAGTGGTGAACCTATAGGTCTTCAGTGTGACAGGTTAGTACAGTGGTGAACCTATAGGTCTTCAGTGTGACAGGTTAGTACAGTGGTGAACCTATAGGTCTTCAGTGTGACAGGTTAGTACAGTGGTGAACCTATAGGTCTTCAGTGTGTGACAGTGGTGAACCTATAGGTCTTCAGTGTGTGACAGTGGTGAACCTATAGGTCTTCAGTGTGACAGGTTATTACAGTGGTGAACCTATAGGTCTTCAGTGTGACAGGTTAGTACAGTGGTGAACCTATAGGTCTTCAGTGTGTGACAGGTTAGTACAGTGGTGAACCTATAGGTCTTCAGTGTGACAGGTTAGTACAGTGGTGAACCTATAGGTCTTCAGTGTGACAGGTTAGTACAGTGGTGAACCTCTAGGCCTTCAGTGTGACAGGTTAGTACAGTGGTGAACCTCTAGGCCTTCAGTGTGACAGGTTTTTACAGTGGTGAACCTATAGGTCTTCAGTGTGACAGGTTAGTACAGTGGTGAACCTATAGGTCTTCAGTGTGACAGGTTAGTACAGTGGTGAACCTATAGGTCTTCAGTGTGTGACAGGTTAGTACGGTGGTGAACCTATAGGTCTTCAGTGTGTGACAGTGGTGAACCTATAGGTCTTCAGTGTGTGACAGTGGTGAACCTATAGGTCTTCAGTGTGTGACAGTGGTGAACCTATAGGTCTTCAGTGTGACAGGTTGACAGTGGTGAACCTATAGGTCTTCAGTGTGTGACAGGTGTACAGTGGTGAACCTATAGGTCTTCAGTGTGACAGGTTATTACAGTGGTGAACCTATAGGTCTTCAGTGTGTGACAGGTTAGTACAGTGGTGAACCTATAGGTCTTCAGTGTGACAGGTTGACAGTGGTGAACCTATAGGTCTTCAGTGTGTGACAGTGGTGAACCTATAGGTCTTCAGTGTGTGACAGTGGTGAACCTATAGGTCTTCAGTGTGTGACAGGTTAATACAGTGGTGAACCTATAGGTCTTCAGTGTGTGACAGTGGTGAACCTATAGGTCTTCAGTGTGTGACAGTGGTGAACCTATAGGTCTTCAGTGTGTGACAGTGGTGAACCTATAGATCTTCAGTGTGTGACAGGTTAGTACAGTGGTGAACCTATAGGTCTTCAGTGTGTGACAGGTTAATACAGTGGTGAACCTATAGGTCTTCAGTGTGACAGGTTATTACAGTGGTGAACCTATAGGTCTTCAGTGTGTGACAGTGGTGAACCTATAGGTCTTCAGTGTGTGACAGTGGTGAACCTATAGGTCTTCAGTGTGTGACAGGTTAGTACAGTGGTGAACCTATAGGTCTTCAGTGTGTGACAGGTTAATACAGTGGTGAACCTATAGGTCTTCAGTGTGACAGGTTATTACAGTGGTGAACCTATAGGTCTTCAGTGTGTGACAGTGGTGAACCTATAGGTCTTCAGTGTGTGACAGGTTATTACAGTGGTGAACCTATAGGTCTTCAGTGTGTGACAGTGGTGAACCTATAGGTCTTCAGTGTGACAGGTTAGTACAGTGGTGAACCTATAGGTCTTCAGTGTGTGACAGGTTAGTACAGTGGTGAACCTATAGGTCTTCAGTGTGACAGGTTAGTACAGTGGTGAACCTATAGGTCTTCAGTGTGTGACAGGTTAGTACAGTGGTGAACCTCTAGGCCTTCAGTGTGACAGGTTAGTACAGTGGTGAACCTATAGGTCTTCAGTGTGACAGGTTAGTACAGTGGTGAACCTATAGGTCTTCAGTGTGACAGGTTAGTACAGTGGTGAACCTATAGGTCTTCAGTGTGACAGGTTAGTACAGTGGTGAACCTATAGGTCTTCAGTGTGTGACAGGTTAGTACGGTGGTGAACCTATAGGTCTTCAGTGTGTGACAGGTTAGTACAGTGGTGAACCTATAGGTCTTCAGTGTGTGACAGTGGTGAACCTATAGGTCTTCAGTGTGACAGTGGTGAACCTATAGGTCTTCAGTGTGTGACAGTGGTGAACCTATAGGTCTTCAGTGTGACAGGTTAGTACAGTGGTGAACCTATAGGTCTTCAGTGTGTGACAGTGGTGAACCTATAGGTCTTCAGTGTGACAGGTTAGTACAGTGGTGAACCTATAGGTCTTTAGTGTGTGACAGGTTAGTACAGTGGTGAACCTATAGGTCTTCAGTGTGACAGTGGTGAACCTATAGGTCTTCAGACAGGTTGACAGTGGTGAACCTATAGGTCTTCAGTGTGTGACAGGTTAATACAGTGGTGAACCTATAGGTCTTCTTGACAGTGTGTGAACCTATAGGTCTTCAGTTGTACAGTGGTGAACCTATAGGTCTTCAGTGTGTGACAGGTTATTACAGTGGTGAACCCTAGGTCTTCAGTGTGTGACAGGTTTACAGTGGTGAACCTATAGGTCTTCAGTGTGTGACAGTGGTGAACCTATAGGTCTTCAGTGTGACAGGTTATTACAGTGGTGAACCTATAGGTCTTCAGTGTGACAGGTTAGTACAGTGGTGAACCTATAGGTCTTCAGTGTGACAGGTTAGTACAGTGGTGAACCTATAGGTCTTCAGTGGTGAAGTGGTGAACCTATAGGTCTTCAGTGTGACAGGTTAGTACAGTGGTGAACCTATAGGTCTTCAGTGTGACAGGTTAGTACAGTGGTGAACCTATAGGTCTTCAGTGTGTGACAGTGGTGAACCTATAGGTCTTCAGTGTGTGACAGTGGTGAACCTAGGTCTTCAGTGTCTTCAGTGGTGAACCTATAGGTCTTCAGTGTGTGACAGTGGTGAACCTATAGGTCTTCAGTGTGTGACAGGTTAGTACAGTGGTGAACCTATAGGTCTTCAGTGTGACAGGTTGACAGTGGTGAACCTATAGGTCTTCAGTGTGACAGGTTATTACAGTGGTGAACCTATAGGTCTTCAGTGTGTGACAGGTTATTACAGTGGTGAACCTATAGGGTCTTAGTGTGTACAGTGGTGAACCTATAGGTCTTCAGTGTGTGACAGGTTATTACAGTGGTGAACCTATAGGTCTTCAGTGACAGGTGACAGTGGTGAACCTATAGGTCTTCAGTGTGTGACAGGTTAGTACAGTGGTGAACCTATAGGTCTTCAGTGTGACAGGTTGTACAGTGGTGAACCTATAGGTCTTCAGTGTGACAGGTTATTACAGTGGTGAACCTATAGGTCTTCAGTGTGTGACAGGTTAGTACAGTGGTGAACCTATAGGTCTTCTTCAGTGGTGACCAGGTCTTCAGTGTGTACAGTGGTGAACCTATAGGTCTTCAGTGTGACAGGTTAGTACAGTGGTGAACCTATAGGTCTTCAGTGTGACAGGTTAGTACAGTGGTGAACCTATAGGTCTTCAGTGTGACAGGTTTACAGTGGTGAACCTATAGGTCTTCAGTGTGACAGGTTATTACAGTGGTGAACCTATAGGTCTTCAGTGTGACAGGTTAGTACAGTGGTGAACCTATAGGTCTTCAGTGTGACAGGTTAGTACAGTGGTGAACCTATAGGTCTTCAGTGTGACAGGTTAGTACAGTGGTGAACCTATAGGTCTTCAGTGTGACAGGTTGACAGTGGTGAACCTATAGGTCTTCAGTGTGACAGGTTAGTACAGTGGTGAACCTATAGGTCTTCAGTGTGACAGGTTAGTACAGTGGTGAACCTATAGGTCTTCAGTGTGACAGGTTAGTACAGTGGTGAACCTATAGGTCTTCAGTATTACAGTGGTGAACCTATAGGTCTTCAGTGTGTGACAGTACAGTGGTGAACCTATAGGTCTTCAGTGTGTGACAGGTTGTACAGTGGTGAACCTATAGGTCTTCAGTGTGACAGGTACAGTGGTGAACCTATAGGTCTTCAGTGGTGAACCTATAGGTCTTCAGTGTGTGACAGTGTTATTACAGTGGTGAACCTATAGGTCTTCAGTGTGACAGGTTAGTACAGTGGTGAACCTATAGGTCTTCAGTGTGTGACAGTGGTGAACCTATAGGTCTTCAGTGTGTGACAGGTTAGTACAGTGGTGAACCTATAGGTCTTCAGTGTGTGACAGGTTATTACAGTGGTGAACCTATAGGTCTTCAGTGGTGAACCTATAGGTCTTCAGTGTGACAGGTTAATACAGTGGTGAACCTATAGGTCTTCAGTGTGACAGGTTATTACAGTGGTGAACCTATAGGTCTTCAGTGTGACAGGTTAGTACAGTGGTGAACCTATAGGTCTTCAGTGTGACAGGTTAGTACAGTGGTGAACCTATAGGTCTTCAGTGTGACAGGTTAGTACAGTGGTGAACCTATAGGTCTTCAGTGTGTGACAGGTTAGTACAGTGGTGAACCTATAGGTCTTCAGTGTGTGACAGTGGTGAACCTATAGGTCTTCAGTGTGTGACAGGTTAGTACAGTGGTGAACCTATAGGTCTTCAGTGTGTGACAGGTTAGTACAGTGGTGAACCTATAGGTCTTCAGTGTGTGACAGGTTAGTACAGTGGTGAACCTATAGGTCTTCAGTGTGTGACAGTGGTGAACCTATAGGTCTTCAGTGTGTGACAGGTTATTACAGTGGTGAACCTATAGGTCTTCAGTGTGTGACAGTGGTGAACCTATAGGTCTTCAGTGTGTGACAGGTTATTACAGTGGTGAACCTATAGGTCTTCAGTGTGTGACAGTGGTGAACCTATAGGTCTTCAGTGTGTGACAGTGGTGAACCTATAGGTCTTCAGTGTGTGACAGGTTATTACAGTGGTGAACCTATAGGTCTTCAGTGTGTGACAGTGGTGAACCTATAGGTCTTCAGTGTGTGACAGGTTATTACAGTGGTGAACCTATAGGTCTTCAGTGTGTGACAGGTTAGTACAGTGGTGAACCTATAGGTCTTCAGTGTGTGACAGGTTATTACAGTGGTGAACCTATAGGTCTTCAGTGGTGAACCTATAGGTCTTCAGTGTGACAGGTTAATACAGTGGTGAACCTATAGGTCTTCAGTGTGACAGGTTATTACAGTGGTGAACCTATAGGTCTTCAGTGTGACAGGTTATTACAGTGGTGAACCTATAGGTCTTCAGTGTGACAGGTTAGTACAGTGGTGAACCTATAGGTCTTCAGTGTGACAGGTTAGTACAGTGGTCAACCTATAGGTCTTTAGTGTGTGACAGGTTAGTACAGTGGTGAACCTATAGGTCTTCAGTGTGTGACAGTGGTGAACCTATAGGTCTTCAGTGTGTGACAGGTTAGTACAGTGGTGAACCTATAGGTCTTCAGTGTGACAGGTTAGTACAGTGGTGAACCTATAGGTCTTCAGTGTGACAGGTGAACTATAGGTCTTAGGTAACAGGTTGAACCTATAGGTCTTCAGTGTGACAGGTTAGTACAGTGGTGAACCTATAGGTCTTCAGTGTGACAGGTTAGTACAGTGGTGAACCTATAGGTCTTCAGTGTGTGACAGGTTAGTACGGTGGTGAACCTATAGGTCTTCAGTGTGTGACAGGTTAGTACAGTGGTGAACCTATAGGTCTTCAGTGTGTGACAGTGGTGAACCTATAGGTCTTCAGTGTGTGACAGTGGTGAACCTATAGGTCTTCAGTGTGTGACAGTGGTGAACCTATAGGTCTTCAGTGTGTGACAGGTTAGTACAGTGGTGAACCTATAGGTCTTCAGTGTGTGACAGTGGTGAACCTATAGGTCTTCAGTGTGTGACAGGTTATTACAGTGGTGAACCTATAGGTCTTCAGTGTGTGACAGGTTAGTACAGTGGTGAACCTATAGGTCTTCAGTGTGTGACAGGTTATTACAGTGGTGAACCTATAGGTCTTCAGTGGTGAACCTATAGGTCTTCAGTGTGACAGGTTATTACAGTGGTGAACCTATAGGTCTTCAGTGTGACAGGTTAGTACAGTGGTGAACCTATAGGTCTTCAGTGTGACAGGTTAGTACAGTGGTCAACCTATAGGTCTTTAGTGTGTGACAGGTTAGTACAGTGGTGAACCTATAGGTCTTCAGTGTGTGACAGTGGTGAACCTATAGGTCTTCAGTGTGTGACAGGTTAGTACAGTGGTGAACCTATAGGTCTTCAGTGTGTGACAGGTTAATACAGTGGTGAACCTATAGGTCTTCAGTGTGACAGGTTAGTACAGTGGTGAACCTATAGGTCTTCAGTGTGACAGGTTAGTACAGTGGTGAACCTATAGGTATTCAGTGTGACAGGTTAGTACAGTAGTGAACCTATAGGTCTTCAGTGTGACAGGTTAGTACAGTGGTGAACCTATAGGTCTTCAGTGTGTGACAGGTTAGTACAGTAGTGAACCTATAGGTCTTCAGTGTGACAGGTTAGTACAGTGGTGAACCTATAGGTCTTCAGTGTGTGACAGTGGTGAACCTATAGGTCTTCAGTGTGTGACAGTGGTGAACCTATAGGTCTTCAGTGTGACAGGTTATTACAGTGGTGAACCTATAGGTCTTCAGTGTGACAGGTTAGTACAGTGGTGAACCTATAGGTCTTCAGTGTGTGACAGGTTAGTACAGTGGTGAACCTATAGGTCTTCAGTGTGACAGGTTAGTACAGTGGTGAACCTATAGGTCTTTCAGTACAGTGGTGAACAGGTCTTCAGTACAGTGGTGAACCTATAGGTCTTCAGTGTGACAGGTTAGTACAGTGGTGAACCTATAGGTCTTCAGTGTGACAGGTTAGTACAGTGGTGAACCTATAGGTCTTCAGTGTGTGACAGTGGTGAACCTATAGGTCTTCAGTGTGTGACAGTGGTGAACCTATAGGTCTTCAGTGTGACAGGTTATTACAGTGGTGAACCTATAGGTCTTCAGTGTGACAGGTTAGTACAGTGGTGAACCTATAGGTCTTCAGTGTGTGACAGGTTAGTACAGTGGTGAACCTATAGGTCTTCAGTGTGACAGGTTAGTACAGTGGTGAACCTATAGGTCTTCAGTGTGACAGGTTAGTACAGTGGTGAACCTCTAGGCCTTCAGTGTGACAGGTTAGTACAGTGGTGAACCTCTAGGCCTTCAGTGTGACAGGTTTTTACAGTGGTGAACCTATAGGTCTTCAGTGTGACAGGTTAGTAGGTTACTTGTGATGGGCAATTGTCATCCTGCTCTGTTTGCATCAGGGGAGAAGACATGGATGGGGTGGACAGAGGATGGGGTGGACAGACATGGATGGGGTGGACATGGATGGGGTGGCTCCCCCACCCACTGCACAATGCATGATTAATATAATTCACTAATACATTTCTTGGCAGTCCCAAACATATTGCTATCAGGTTGTAAATCACAACCTGGTACAATGTTTGCTGCCTCCATTCAGGATGCACTGTTTCAGTTTCAATGACTCAGTATTCTGGATGAAAACGGACAAATGTAACTAAGGCTGGGAATGTCAACACAATCAAACTAACAAAGGGCAATGAGCACAAGTCAGTCATAATGTGGCTAATAGCGTATCTGTTAGTATCTATCTATTATTTCAGTATCCAGCTAAAAACACAGAGCCTAATGTTAGCTAGATAGCTAGCTAGCTGCTAGGAGGATGTCATGCCATTAGAGGAGTGAGGGACTGACTTTTTCCCCTCATATCATTTTTTGGTGGACACATCTAGAGATGCAGGTGTAATTTGGTTAGCTAGCAAGAACTTGAAACTGTTATACAGTTAGCATGTCTCTTGCTTGATTTCTCAAATTCACTCTGGCTATCTACTCCGATTTCAGAGCACCCTCGTCTGAGTGTGCTAGAGCACGCAACACCTGCTGAATATGACCGGTGTCAGTAAACGTAAGCAAAAAAAGTTATAGTTAGTCAAGAACGCTCTAGATAACACCCTAGTCAAGCTCTGCTATGGCGAGTAAAATGGTCAGAGTGAGCTTTTCTCTCATTTGTGTCTGGAAGTAGCTAGCTAGCAAGCTAGCCAACTTTAGCCAGTTAGCTTGGGTGCTTGGTTGGGACAAGCATGCATTGACAGGCAAGCTGCAGAAGGACGAAGAGGCTACAATTCCCCATTGTTTATCAGTGCAATTTTGATGGCAAACTAATGATCGTTCTAATGATCTAAAGTTGCATTGTTGCAACTGCCTGTAAACACACAGTCTAGTTCAAAGTAAATGATGACAGGCCCATGTGGCAATTGACTTGTTTGTATAAAGGTCTACTGTAGCTCTGGTCTCCGTAGACTCTGGTCCTGGAGAAGACAGATGTTTTTATTCGGTTTTATTTACTGCAGTGTCTATTAATTGTCCAAACGCACGGTCACTTTCCAACTCTATATTGCTATAGAATTTTCACAAATGCATTACTATACGTAATTCCCAAACATTCTAAGAATTTATGAAAATGTGAAAATTACCATATCTAAGTGTTTGCTTGTCAGATTTTTTAAAATAAGTGTCATATTCCTCCTGGGTGTCACGACTTCCTCCGAAGTCGGTTCCTCTCCTTGTTTGGGCGGCGTTCGGCGATCGACGTCACAGGCTCTCTAGCCTTCACGCGCCATTTTTCATATATCCATTTGTCCTGTTTTCGTACACACCTGGTTTTCATTTCATTAAACATTGTATAGTGTTTAATACTGGTGTTTTCTTGTACTAAATACCTTGTCCACACATCTCAGCTCTCCTGTGCCTGAGTCCTTTCACCAGTTACCCACAGCCTTGACACCTAGCCAATGGCTGACCAAGCAACCTAGATTTATCTCCCCAAAGACCAGCAAAAAATAAAAATAAAACATTTTCTCTTCAGTGTTAACCATTTCCTTTCCAACAAGAACTGAAGAGATGAAATCCAAACAATGTTGAAAAAAGTAATAACATTATCATTATTATAATCATTATTTTATAAATCCTGAGCCCTTCTCTGAAGGCGTAGAAGGCCCATTGTTGCCCATTGTGTTTGGGCTCGTAATCATTTGTAGAGTGGCTCTATTTTACCTCAGCATGGATTTTTCACTATTCTGAAGAATCCATATGTTGTTCTGAAATATGAACACAGAAATACTGGACATTTCAAACTCTTATTATGGGGGTCATTTTACAAAATTACAATCAAGGTCTTCATTTGGTCTTGACTCTGTCTCTTAACCCTTGTCCCCATTCTGGTCTCGATCTTGCCCCCCCCCCCCTTTGTTTTTTGTGGTCTCAAACAGTAATGGTGGCCTGCTGTTTGTTTGTTCAGAGCTTGTTGCCAGGGTTAAAAGCTCAGGTTCCCACAAGCAGCCGTCCTGCCCGGGTAGGACTAAACTTGACTACATTTAATAGCCTTGTACTACTTCATCTACTAACTACACTATTCATTATGATACATAGTCCTGAGAAATACGTTTTAAACTCAGATCACAGCTGCTACCATATCGAGATTGTCTAAAACCCCATATTTTTGTACACCCATGTGTTTTGTCATTTATTTATTTTCTAAATGGATTTGTGGAGGTGTTGTGTGAGCTTGTACGCGAGTGTGCATGTTATTGTGTGTGTCAGAGTAGCGTGGCTCTTGTCTGCTAAGGAGGTGAGAGCAGTGTGTGAGGTAGGTGTGTAGTGGCACCCCCACTCCTCTCCTCTCCTCCTCTCCTCATCCTGCTCTGCAGAAAGCCTCATTACTGTTAAGGAGCTGCTGAGGTAGCACACGGCTGCCATTGTAGCCAATCCAAACACAGGGCCCTATCCATCCCTCTCCATCCTCCAGGCCCCCCACTTCAGATCAGCCCCCCGGACCAAATCCCATTTTCAGGCTCCGCAGCTGCCCCTGCTCCGCCAGAGCACTTAGCCATGTCATTCAATCTGGCCCTCCAGGCCTGGGCGGGGAGGAAACAGGCTTGTTTTGTTGCTTCACTGTCTCTGATATGACTCCAGAAATGGAAATGAAGCAATGGATCTTCATTAGGAGAGGCAGGTGTCCACATGAAGCCGGCCCAGGTGAAGAAAGAGCAGAGATGGCGAGGAGGAGGGAGGCATGTGTGTGTGTGGATGGGGGGTCCTTAGACCAACAGGCGACCCCCCCCCATACCCGGCCTCCGTAATGTACCCCCGCCCCCCACACTGCACTAATGTACCGCCCCACCGCTACCGCACCTCTACCATCCCTACCACCCCAAGCCAGCACTTAATTGCCCATGTAATGAGCTGGAGTGAATGGGATTACTTGTGTGGAGGCACTTGAGGAGCCTGTGCATTGGGGCACCTCCTGCAGGCCCTTCATCTCCAGGGAATACATTGAGGAGGTGGATGCTTCGTGTGTGTGTGTGTGTGTGTGTGTGTGTGTGTGTGTGTGTGTGTGTGTGTGTGTGTGTGTGTGTGTGTGTGTGTGTGTGTGTGTGTGTGTGTGTGTGTGTGTGTGTGTGTGTGTGTGTGTGTGTGTGTGTGTGTGTGTGTGTGTGTGTGTGTGTGGATGGACCACAGGGCTAAAAGCTTACCTCCTCCTCTGCATCTGGCCTGTTAGCCTTGGCTTGCCTCTCCTCTCCTTTCCTCCCCCATGAGCCTTTGTTTCCTAATTATTCATCCAAGAGAGACGGCCTTCGTTTGAAACCTGTGGAGGCAGATGATGAGGCTTGTTGCTGACCCACGAATCATACAGGAGCATCCTAGAGCCTGAGAAGCCCCTTTGTGACAGGACACCTGTTCTTTCACCATCTCGGCCCTCTTGTCTTTCTCCAGACCTTGCCAAATCTTATTACCAACAGGACATATAGCACATGACCAAAAATATGTGGACACCTGCTCGTCGACCATCTCATTCCAAAATCATGGGCATCACAGGAGGTTGGTGGAACCTTAATGCTTCCATTCAGTCACAAGAGCATTAGAGAGGTCAGTCACTGATGTTCGGGGGAGATTAGGCCTGGCTCGCAGTCAGTGTTCCAATTCATCCCAAAGGTGTTCGATGGGGTTGAGGTCAGGGCTCTGTGCAGACCAGTCAAGTTCTTCTACACCGATGTCGACAAACCATTTCTATATGGACATCGCTTTGTGCGTGGGGGCATTGTCATGCTGAAACAGGAATGGGCCTTCCCCAATC
Organism: Oncorhynchus gorbuscha; assembly: GCF_021184085.1. Taxonomy (NCBI): domain Eukaryota; kingdom Metazoa; phylum Chordata; class Actinopteri; order Salmoniformes; family Salmonidae; genus Oncorhynchus; species Oncorhynchus gorbuscha. The sequence continues at coordinate 34,144,312 of NC_060195.1, read as the reverse complement.
TGCTGCCACACAGTTGGAAGCACAGAATCGTCTAGAATGTCATTGTATGCTGTGGTGTTAAGATGTCCCTTCACTGGAACTAAGGGGCTTAGCCCGAACTATGAAAAAAAGCCCCGACCATTATTCCTCCTACATTTACATTTACATTTAAGTCATTTAGCAGACGCTCTTATCCAGAGCGACTCTCCTCCCCCAAACTTTACAGTTGGCACTGTACATTTGGACAGGTAGCCTTCTCCTGACATCCACCAACCCCAGATTCGTCTGTTGGTCTATCAGATGGTGAAGCATGATTCATCACTCCAGAAAACGCATTTCCATTGCTCCAGAGTCCAACTGCGGCGAGCTTTACACCACTCCAGGTGATGCTTGTTATTGTGCATGGTGATCTTATGCTTGTGTGCGGCTGCTCGGCCATGGAAATTAATTTAATGAAGCTCCCGACAAACAGGACTTGTGCTGACGTTGCTTCCAGAGGCAATTTGGAACTCAGTGGTGAGTGTTGCAATCGAGGACAGATGATTTTAGGCGCCAAGTGTGAGCTTGTGTGGTCTACCAATTACATCAGCGGCTGAGCCGTTGTTGCTCCTAGACGTTTACACTTCACAATAACAGAACTTACAGTTGACCGGGATAGCTCTAGCACGGCAGAAATTTGACGAACTGAATTGTTGGAAAGGTGGCATCCTATGACGTTGCCACATTTAAAGTCACTGAGCTCTTCAATATGGGCCATTCTACTGCCAATGTTTGTCTGTGGGAGATTTTATGGCTGTGCACTTGATTTTATACACCTGTCAGCAACGGATGTGGCTGAACTAGCCGAATCCACTCATTTGAAAGGATGTCCACATACTTTTGGCCATGTAGTGTGTCAGGGTTCCAGAGTTTCATTTACCCCCTTGTGTCCATAGTTATATAAAATATGAACTGATTATTTTTTTTATTTCTTATAGAACTTGACTTGAATTAATGCTTGCTAGCAGTTGAATAGAGACAACTTAATTGCCGTTTTTCAAGATGGAGGTCTTTTGTGGAGGTGTGGGGGTGTTTATGTGTAGGTCCCATAAATTATGATGCCATTCCGCTAATGATGTGAGGAAACTATGGTAAACCTCTCCTCCCTCCATCATTCCCTCCTCTCTCCATCATCCCTCTCTCGTTTGCATGGAGGCCCTGCCAGCTCCTCTTCTCACGCTGTTTGGTGGTAAAACATTAGCCCCCGGAGCAGGGCGGCTGACAAATAGAGGGCCGTTGTCCCTCTTCTCTCTCAAGGTTTGGGGTTAATGATTGTTGTTCTGGGGGGTTAGAGCCTGGTGATAGGCCCTTTCTCCTGCACCCCAACAGATGTTGCTGGGACTTTAATGTGGTTATCAAATCGGAGTGCCCTCTGATCCCTAAGAACCCATTGTGTGCTGGTCACATTCCGGGGCCTTGCCGTAGCAACAGGGCATCCTGGGGGCCAAGCGGGACTCCCGCTGAGTCTTCCAGCAGCCTTCAGCTCTGACAGGCAGGGCAGCCCATCTACCCCCTACTACACCCCCTCTACCCTTCTGTGTAAAGCCCCACTCATCTACCCTCTCCCACACTAGCCCCTCTCTGTCATGGTAGGGATGAGTTATTCTCACAAACGGGCCCACTCACTGACACTCACAGCCCCCTCACACACATACACCTCATTCCTCAAATCGTTCACACCCAAACACATTTCTACAATGCTACAGCACTTTTACCAAATTCACACTTTTTTACACTACCTAAACATATTCAGATACTCTCACAGCTTCACACTCCCCCATTTTCATAGTCTGCTGCCAAACAAATAATCAAGAAACACTTTGTTAGTACCCAACCCATATATAATATGACCTCACATCTACTAAGATTACTACTGTACTAACAACCACTTGACTACCAGCCCTACTTCAGATAACAAATACATTTTTATGAAAGAAAAATTATTTGACAATCTACACCTAAAAATGTAGAAAGTGTGAATACAATATGCTAGAATCTTGGGGGAACAAAACTTCAGGCCTCTCCAGTTATAGGACCTCTCCTCTACCTGATGCTGCTGTTGTTAATGTGACATTTCCATCTCCAAGGCCTATCACCTCTTAAGGAAGTGTCCATTACAACAGCAAATAGCAGATTTGGGGCAGGTGGGAGTTTACACTGTCGCTAAGGCTGACAAGGGCTGTATACCCTCGGCACTTAGCCGTCCTATAAAGTCTCCTGGGATTTTTGCATAATGAAATAAACATTTATCCAACACTCTATGTCAACAATGAGCACACTCTGTTGCCAGTGTGTGACAGTTCGTTTGAAATTGTAAACAGGTTCAATGCTCTGAGGTGTCACAGATACCTCAATGTGATGAATAGAGGCATGGCACCCATCTCACAGGCGATACTGGGGCCCTGGAGGGCGACCTGAGCTTTCACTCTCCTGCTCTGCATCTACAGTATCAATGCCAGCAGCTGTGGGATTGTGGGTACACAGATGTGGGAGTGCTTGATGATAATTGCCTCGCAGCTGCACTCCGGGCCTGGAGTTCGCTGTTTTTCTTTCCACCCAGGCTCAGGCTCGTATTGTGTTTGGAGGCGTCCTCGCTCCGGAGCAGGAATGTGAGAACCTGCCGTAATTAAAGTATTCTCTAACCCAATTAAGGGTGCTGCCCTCCAGCACCACAGTCTCAGCCCTAGTCACAGCCCTACCTAGCTAGCCCCGGCGATAGTGACTCGATCCTGGGAGAGCTTGGCGACTTAACCCCCTTTATGGTCTCCCGACCACTCTCTTAGCCCAGGGCCTAAAGTGTTTAACTGGACTGGTTACTCTGAGAAAGGGGGGATTTGGGGGAGAGTGTGAAGGTATAAGGGTTTTGAGGTGGAGAGAAAGGAGGACAGTGACGTGGAATGCATGGGAATAGTTGCTCTGTGGTGCAGGGCTGTCCACCAGGCTCCCAGTCTGAGGTGACTGAGACACTCATTAGACCTAATGATTTCTTTGTCACAGTTTTATCGCGTGACAGTGCACAGAAGATGGATGGCCGACTATTACTTTGGTGAAAAACTCACATGCCCTCGTCATTGGAAGGAAAAGAGTAGTTTCACAGTGTAAAATTGCATCAACAATTTCAAACACCCAAATTTAGATTGAGTTTCTGAATTTGCTATTATGGAGAAAAAAATATTTTGGAGTTAGATTTTGAAATGTGGCTACATGTATTTGTTGTTTAACAATATAGATGTTTGTTTTGGCTGTTTAACAATATAAATGTTTGTTTTGGTGGTTTAACAATATAAATGTTCGTTTTGGCTGTTTAACAATATAAATGTTTGTTTTGGTGGTTTAACAATATAAATGTTTGTTTTGGCTGTTTAACAATATAAGTGTTTATTTTGGTCGTTTATTTCAGAGAATGGGAACAGGAAACAAAACTTGTATCTTTTATCCAAACTCACCCAAAGACTTGGGCCAGTTGCTGGGTAGTGTATCTGAGCACCGTTAACAATGACAGGCTAAAATAGAGGTGCTCAATTAACTGTAGATCACTGCCATCAATTAAGACCTCAATTACTAAATTGATTGATGAGGCTAAATGATCCGATTAATTTTCTCCATCCAGCGTAAAAATTGGAAGCACCAATATGGGGAAATTAGTTGATGAATGTATTTAAGAAGCCGATATGAACAGCTTTTGAACCCAGCGGACGGTAATATACACTGAATGTTTCTCTCTATTTTCTCATCTCACAGTTCTGTAGGAAACGTGTTACATTTACATTTACATTTAAGTCATTTAGCAGACGCACAATTCACAGATAATTACAGTATATTTGTCCTGCTATATGTGTTCTATTTCTCACAATACGTTGTTTGTTTCACAGTCAGTGTTGTGTTTTTGTTTACATGTTTTGGCATAATATTTGCTGAAGTACACCAGGATTTTGTCTTTTAAATTAACTTTAAAATGTATATATATATATATATATATATATGATTAAATATATATATATATTTGTATATATATTATACAAAAATCGTTGAACACAAATCAAACACAATGACAAAGGATCTACAAGCAAGTGTGTGTAACTAACTGAAAAAGTAAGCACCTCAAATTCTCCTCTGCATTCATGTTACTCAGTTCTGTAACAGTGTTGCTCAGTTCTGTAACAATGTTGCTCAGTTCTGTAACAATGTTGCTCAGGTCTGTAACAATGTTGCTCAGGTCTGTAACAATGTTGCTCAGTTCTGTAACAGTGTTGCTCAGTTCTGTAACAATGTTGCTCAGGTCTGTAACAATGTTGCTCAGGTCTGTAACAATGTTGCTCAGGTCTGTAACAATGTTGCTCAGTTCTGTAACAATGTTGCTCAGGTCTGTAACAATGTTGCTCAGTTCTGTAACAATGTTGCTCAGTTCTGTAACAATGTTGCTCAGGTCTGTAACAATGTTGCTCAGTTCTGTAACAATGTTGCTCAGGTCTGTAACAATGTTGCTCAGTTCTGTAACAATGTTGCTCAGGTCTGTAACAATGTTGCTCAGTTCTGTAACAATGTTGCTCAGGTCTGTAACAATGTTGCTCAGTTCTGTAACAATGTTGCTCAGTTCTGTAACAATGTTGCTCAGTTCTGTAACAGTGTTGCTCAGTTCTGTAACAATGTTGCTCAGTTCTGTAACAATGTTGCTCAGGTCTGTAACAATGTTGCTCAGTTCTGTAACAATGTTGCTCAGGTCTGTAACAATGTTGCTCAGTTCTGTAACAATGTTGCTCAGGTCTGTAACAATGTTGCTCAGGTCTGTAACAATGTTGCTCAGTTCTGTAACAATGTTGCTCAGGTCTGTAACAATGTTGCTCAGGTCTGTAACAATGTTGCTCAGGTCTGTAACAATGTTGCTCAGTTCTGTAACAATGTTGCCCAGTTCTGTAACAATGTTGCTCAGGTCTGTAACAATGTTGCTCAGGTCTGTAACAATGTTGCTCAGGTCTGTAACAATGTTGCTCAGGTCTGTAACAATGTTGCTCAGGTCTGTAACAATGTTACTCAGTTCTGTAACAATGTTGCTCAGGTCTGTAACAATGTTGCTCAGGTCTGTAACAATGTTGCTCAGGTCTGTAACAATGTTGCTCAGTTCTGTAACAATGTTGCTCAGGTCTGTAACAATGTTGCTCAGGTCTGTAACAATGTTGCTCAGGTCTGTAACAATGTTGCTCAGTTCTGTAACAATGTTGTCAGTTCTGTAACAATGTTGCTCAGGTCTGTAACAATGTTGCTCAGGTCTGTAACAATGTTGCTCAGGTCTGTAACAATGTTGCTCAGTTCTGTAACAATGTTGCTCAGGTCTGTAACAATGTTGCTCAGTTCTGTAACAATGTTGCTCAGTTCTGTAACAATGTTGCTCAGGTCTGTAACAATGTTGCTCAGTTCTGTAACAATGTTGCTCAGGTCTGTAACAATGTTGCTCAGGTCTGTAACAATGTTGCTCAGGTCTGTAACAATGTTGCTCAGGTCTGTAACAATGTTGCTCAGTTCTGTAACAATGTTGCCCAGTTCTGTAACAATGTTGCTCAGGTCTGTAACAATGTTGCTCAGTTCTGTAACAATGTTGCTCAGGTCTGTAACAATGTTGCTCAGGTCTGTAACAATGTTGCTCAGGTCTGTAACAATGTTGCTCAGGTCTGTAACAATGTTACTCAGTTCTGTAACAATGTTGCTCAGGTCTGTAACAATGTTGCTCAGGTCTGTAACAATGTTGCTCAGGTCTGTAACAATGTTGCTCAGTTCTGTAACAATGTTGCTCAGGTCTGTAACAATGTTGCTCAGTTCTGTAACAATGTTGCTCAGGTCTGTAACAATGTTGCTCAGTTCTGTAACAATGTTGCTCAGGTCTGTAACAATGTTGCTCAGTTCTGTAACAATGTTGCTCAGTTCTGTAACAATGTTGCTCAGTTCTGTAACAATGTTGTCAGTTCTGTAACAATGTTGCTCAGATCTGTAACAATGTTGCTCAGGTCTGTAACAATGGTTGTTATAACAAAGAAGAGAGGTCTTGGGAGCAGCTTGGACTGTGGCTTGTGTTTTATTCTCTCCGTGTTGTCAGTGTTTAGAGGGATAATTGAACCGGGCTGCCACTATAGGATCTTTTTATCCTCAGCATAATTCCGCCTGTATTCAGGCATTATCATGGTGTCAGGGACGGGACAATAGCACAATAAGGTCAATATAATGAAACCCCAAAATAATATGGTGTCATTCCTTTAATTAAAAAAGTTTGACACTCCCAATTCTTCTGTCTTATTACAGACAGTGATATACGGAGTGTCTTTCAAAAAGAATCACAAATAGTTACCGTCTGTTGTTAATAGTCTCCGTATATGCCGTGAACTCTTTATTCATTAGGAATTTTTCCCAAAACATCTACATTTTGGTTAGAACAGATTAAATGGAATCTCATCAAGTTTGATTTAAAAAGTAAATCCTTGTGTTGAATGTGTATAGTTAATTTTACATTCTCAAAACAGGTATCCTGCAGTTTTCAAATGAATGTTTCCAGACTTGCAATGAACCATGTGACTTAAAACAAATATAGCTAATGACATCAACATAACATCACAATAACCTAAAATGTTTATGAAATCAGTTTATCTTGGTAAGGCTACCGAGTGGCGCAGCGGTCTAAGGCACTGCGTCTCCGTGCAAGAGGCATCAATACAGACCCTGGTGGCGCCCAATTGGCCCAGCGTTGTCCGGGTTAGGGGAGGGTTTGGCCAGGGTTGGTTGTCATTGTAAAATAAGAATTTGTTCTTAACTGACTTGCCTAGTTAAATAAAATAAAATAGCCATAATTGTATTTCTTTTCAGTAGTATTTAGTTATTCCATCCCAGACATAATCATTCAATTTGCTGGGATGATTGATGCGTTATTTTCAATTTGCTGTTATTCTCTCTACCAAACTGTACCCAAATGACATCAGTTATTTTATTTTTTCCCCCGTTAGCAATTTGACAAATACTCCCTTTATAACACCTCCATATCATTCCGTTTGACTTTCCCCAGGGCCTGAATTCAGTTATTGATTGCCTGTTCAGTTTCACTTGGAAAAGGTGGATAAAAGGAGGTTTTCACTTTCTCTATTGGATCTGACAGCTCCCTAACAGGAACAATGGAAAGCTCCCATTCACAGGCAAATCAAGCTAATTCAGCGTGCCCCTTCATTCTCAATGGAGAAGTCACAGTCCTTCCCAGGCCCATTCCATCACAAGCCTTCTCTCTTCACAAACCTTCAAAGTTCGAGCTACTCATCCAACAGACAACATTGCTCTTTCTTAGCCTCTCTACCCCCACCATCAAATGGATAAATAGGTCAATTAATATATACAAAGTCAAAAAGGAAACAAAATAGCAGCATAAAATCGGTTCGTTTTTATGTGTAATCTACTCCCACCGATCCAGCCTGCTCTTTCTGTTCGTTTTCAACGTTTAATGTCATTTTCACTCTTAGTGTGAACATTTTATTTAGAAAAAATACAAACACTGTGATTATATTGAGGTAAACTAAAAGCAATGCAATAGCATCAAATGAGGTTCACTTTATAAAACACAGTTTTACCAGAAAATATGATGTCTCATTTGTGCTGCATGATAGACAGACCCCCTATGTGAGATGGAGGTTAATCTAGGCCCATTCCTCTCCTTCAGTGTAATAAGCAGAGGCTTCCCCACTAATCTCTCTGTATGGTTTCCAGGTGACAGGTGTGTACGGAAGCACGTGAGTGTCTGTGTATACACATGAGCGTATTTGTGTGAGTATGTCTGTCTGTGTGTGTGTGTGTGTGTGTGTGTGTGTGTGTGTGTGTGTGTGTGTGTGTGTGTGTGTGTGTGTGTGTGTGTGTGTGTGTGTGTGTGTGTGTGTGTGTGTGTGTGTGTGTGTGTGTGTGTGTGTGTGTGTGTGTGTGTGTGTGTGTGTGTGTGTGTGTGTGAGTTTATATGCTCGCATGTGGTGCCTAAAGCAACAAGGAAAGGTGAATCCTAACCCCAGACAGACCCTGACATAGTCCATATTGGGAGAAGATGAAAGGTATCACATGGTACCATGGTTAAACTCTATAGGTTACCTCTGAGCTCCACACAGCGGCAGCTCTGAGTGGTACCCTGCAGCATCCGCCTGCCAGGAGGACAGGGTCAGGAACAAGAAATGGAAAAGCCAGAAACTGAAATGATGTTGAACTGTACATTTAAATCAATTTAAATTATTTATTGAATCATCTACTGATTGATGTTTATTTCAATACATTTTCAGAGGGATAGTGGTCAGTGCCAACATGGCGACTTGACAAGGACACCCAAATGTTTCAAGACAGAACAAAGTGGACATAAGATTACCCAATGACTTTGTGAGACCTCAATGAAGAAGAGGACAGGAAGTGGATCAGGTTCACACCCATTCTACCTTAAATGAGCGAAAGAGGAGATTAACATGATTTAACTTTGTCCAACACATACAGACTGCGATTTATCTGCCAGAATCCATCAAAAAACAACCAGAAAGCTTCCACGTCCAGCTCTGAATGCGCACTTGTCCCTGCTCTCAATTCGCCTTTCAGCCCCCACTAAAGAGACAAGTCCCAATCACAATATTGTCAAGGCTCTGTTGGTTTTCTGGTTCAAATCCTTGTTCACGCTGTTTGCTGAGTACTCATCTGCTGTGACAGCCTTCAGACAAACAGAGAGTCCTGAAAGAGGTCTTCCACGACCAGATCTTTCCTGCTGGGCAGTGGCTGAAACAGCCCCTTTCTTTCTCCATCAAGTGGAACCCGGCCTTTTGAGTTGGCCCCTGGGATCCCTCCATTGAGGCGGGCTATGGGCCAGTGGTTCGCCCCTCCATCCCCCGGGCCACCCTCACTCTCCCAGGACACCTGTACCCCTCAACCCCCTCGTGGGAACCTCCATCTCAGCCGGTTCCACCTGAGCTTGGACTGGAAGACAGTGCTGGTTAAATGTGGCAATGATAACTGTTAATTAAGTTTAGAGGGTTTAGAGATGGGCAGTGTGATATTTGAAGTTGAGGTTGTTGTTTTTTATTTCAAAGAAGTAGTACTTACAGTACTTTGCAGGAAAATGACTTCTGAAACTCAGAAGTAGGGTAGTCCTACTTAGACAGTGAGCATCCAAGACAACAACAACCTAACACCCTGAACAGCCAACACTCTCCCCCTCCCACACACCCTCCCCAGTCCCCATCCCTCTAAATCTCCATGGCACACTGCAGAAAAATGGCATCAATTAATCAGCATTCATGAACCGTTTACTTGAGCTCTCCTTTGTGTGCTGCAGCCAGGCAGGGTCTAATCCAGACAGAGACAGGGCTGTTCTGCAGCTCTGTAGACAGCACCACTCCACTCTTTGTGGGACAGAGAGACCCATCAACTGGTGTTCAGGGAAATGTCTCCCCCCACCGAGAGTGTAAACTTCCCCTTCTCTTCTCTTCCCTTCTTTCCTCCTCTCCTCTTTCACCCTCTCCTTCCTGTGCCCTCTCATCACTCAGGAAGCACCATCTCCTGGAGGAGAGCTCCATCCTTCCGTCTTGGTCTCACCCCCGCCGTAACCCCCCGCATCACATGTACTGTATGAAGACATCTGTCCATATTTAAAGCAGATTTTCCATTTTGGTGCAAATGATCCCACCCCCACCTGTCACCCCTTAACTCTGAAGGAGGCAGCTTTTAAAACGTGGCAATACTTTTCGTCATAGTTCCCTGCCAATTCTTTGCCTGGCAGAAGAAGCACGTTTAATTGGGAGATGCATTTAGACAGCTATTCTACACTTACACAACTAGAGCCGAGATGCTTTTCTGCATGTTGCTCTGTTTGTCCCAATTTTCTGCACTGTTCAGTTTACCTCTACTTTCCTATTCTTAAGGTGCTTTGCCTCACTCAGCTCCAAATGCAGCTTAATTGCTCATAGCGAAGCGTACACCTTTCAACGAGAGGTTCCTGCCAGTTAGCACACATTAAATCATAGGGGAACAAAAATCTAAAATTCTCACGTGGCAGCTGTGCCATTCGGTGGTAAGAGCAAGGAAATGGGTGATGAAATGGATGCTGAACATTCTTATCGTATAACAACCACTCGAGCCTGGGTTAGTCACTGTATTTGGCAGTTACTTGGAGGCCAAACACATACTCTTACTCTATGCCTATAGCTTTACAGATACTAAGACTTCATGCTTTTAAAAGTCATTTCTTAATACATAGTTTGAACCATACATTAATAAATATTTCAAAGATGAATATAAACAAATCTTCTATTTTTGACATTTTAATTTTGTGGACCTTTAGTGTTGTTAAACCTTGACAAAGCGTTCAGTTAAATGCAGGCTAATTAGTTTAAATATGGCCCCATTATCTTTGTTTGTAAAACAAAACGAAGTGGTGTGTCTCCCTGACATCTGATCATGGTCAAAGAGTTTCCCACTCCTTCCCTTCTTTTATACCCTTTACCCTGGAAAGTTCTAGAACAACTCATTATCTACCAGCCCCTCAGTGTCTGAAGTGGAGGCCTGTACCCACAACAAACAATGGCTTACAAGATACTGTTTTAATTCATATCCGTTCTCCCTTTCTTAAAGGGGGACACACAACAAACCGCTGACCCACTGTTACACATTAGAAGTGATGCGGCAGTTAAGGCTACAAGCAGCTCTGTTGAACAGTCTGTCTTTGACCCTTCACCACTGAATAAATATAATGCTCCGAATGAGAGTAAAACACTGAGAGAGCAGAGAGAGCCAGGGGGAGATTTCAAGCCACAGATAAGAAGTTAAAGACCTTTATAGACTATAACACCATTATTCCTGCTGAATAAAAATAGGATTTAGTGTTTTTTCCACTTAATTTCAATCAAAAGAGTCTCCACCTTACATATTGCACTGGTAATGTAATGGAGAGAGAGCCACAAAAAAGGCTTTGTGGCTTTGACACCTCCTATAGTGGGACTGTGTTGTCCTGGAACCAAAAGAGAGAGAAAGGGTTTTCTTCTGCGCCTTGCTATCTGCTGCTAACACATTCTAATTGATGCTGCTGCATTCCTGCACTGGATGCATTCAGTGAATAACGAGGCCTGGACTGGCTATGAATTGGTACCCTCTAAGCAAAGCAGTAATCCCCCCCCCCATCCATTAATCCCTCCCCACCACAACCACCACCACGACCGACCACCACCTCCCCTCAATCCTTCCCCAAAGCTCTACTCTAGCTTTACCGCCCATTAAAGCACCACCATTGTGTGGAGACGCAGCCCACAAAAGCTGTCAATCTCGCAGGGTCCTCTAAAGCTTGGACTCACACAGACTGGAGTGACAGACCACCAACCCCCCCCGCACCCGCCACCCCTAACCCTCTCCCCCAAAACTTCTCAGCTAGCTAAGTACACTACCTCCCAATACCCTTCACACACACACACACACTCTCTTGCCTCAACGCACAAAGCATCAATCTGTCTTCAGGCCCAGCACCCTTGGCCCTTTGTCCCATCTGCAGGTGCCTGTGAAAGCACCCACGGTCACCCCAGCCTCCGCGTACACCACGCCTAGTCCAGGGACAGGAGCTGCTGACAAAGGCCCAGTGTGGGAATGAGGGATGCGTGGAGGGAGGGGGGCTTCTCTAGGACAGATGGCTGGGGAAGTTTCCCAACTCCACCAAGCCAAGGCTCCTCCATGGGGACTGTCAGTTTGGATTCACAAGACTGATACACACAGGGGAAGAGGCAGTGGAGGAATGCCTTCTAAACTGTGGAGGGAAGGGGGGCGCTATACTCACCACTGTACTTCCCACTGGGCACAGACATTATTTCATCTAGTTGTCATTTTGTCAGCTAACATCAATTCAACTTAAAATTCACCATGTCATTGGATTTAGTTTAAAAGTTAGATGAAAAAAATACAAAATTCCCACTTTTTGCAAGTCCGATCAGTTTTCAACGTTGATACAACGTCATCACATATACAGTACCAGTCAAAAGTTTGGACACACCTACTCATTCAAGGGTTTTTATTTATTTATTTACTATTTTCTACATTGTAGACTAATAGTGAAGACATTAAAACTATGAAATAACACATATGGAATCATGTAGTAACCAAAAAAGTGTTAAACAAATCTAAATATATTTAAGTAGCCACCCTTTGCCTTGATGACAGCTTTACACACTCTTGGCATTCTCTCAACCAGCTTTATGATTAATGCTTTTCCAACAGTCTTGAAGGAATTATATATTCTGAGCACTTGTTGGCTGCTTTTCCTTCACTCTGCGGTCCAACTCCTGCCAAACCATCTTAATTGGGTTGAGGTCGGGTGATTGTGGAGGTCAGGTCATCTGATGCAGCACTCCATCATGCTCCTTCTTGGTCAAATAGCCCTTACACAGCCTGGAGGTGTGTTGGGTCATTGTCCTGTTGAAAAACAAATGATAGTCCCACTAAGCCCAAACCAGATGAGATGGCATATTGCTGCAGAATGCTGTTGTAGCCGTGCTGGTTAAGTGTGCCTTGAATTCTAAATTAATCACTGACAGTGTCACCAGTAAAGCACCCCCACACCAACACCTCCTCCTCCATACTTCACGGTGGGAACCACACGTGGAGATCATCCGTTCACCTAATCTGCGTCTCCAAGACATCAGTTGGAACCAAAAATCTTAAATTTGGACTCATCTGTCATGTTTTGTCATTGATTATCATGTCTTGTCTCTGTGCTTCCCTTCTATTCGTTTCCCTCTGCTGGTCTTATTAGGTTCTTTCCCTCTTTCTATCCCTCTCTCTCCCCCTCCCTCTCTCCCTCTTTCGCTCTCTCTCTCTATCGTTCCGTTCCTGCTCCCAGCTGTTCCTCATTCTCCTAACTACCTCATTTACTCTTTTCACACCTGTCTCCTATTTTGCCCTCTGATTAGAGTCCCTATTTCTCCCTCTGTTTTCCGCTTCTGTCCTTGTCGGATCCTTGTTTGATGTTCGCTGTTCTGTGTCCTTGTTCCGCCCTGTCGTGTTTTTACCTTCTTCTGATGCTGCGTGTGAGCAGGTGTCAATGTCAGCTACGGCCGGTGCCTTCCTGAAGCGACCTGCAGTCTGTGGTCGCGTCTCCAGTCGTTCCTCTCTACTGACGAGTGGATTTCAGTTTTCCTGTTTTTGCATTTACCTAGATAATATCCAGGATTATCGCTTTTGTTTAAGACTGGAATAAAGACTCTGTTTCCGTTAAGTCGCTTTTGGGTCCTCATTCACCTGCATAACATCATCAGTCCAAAAGACAGATTTCCACCGGTCTAATGTCCATTGCTCGTGTTTCCTTGGCCCAAGCAAGTCTATTCTTCTTATTGGTGTCCTTTAGTAGTGGTTTCTTTGCATCAATTCTACCATGAAGGCCTGATTCACACAGTCTCCTCTGAACAGTTGATGTTGAGATGTGTCGGTGTGATTTTGTTTTTCTTTGCATATTTGAGATGTTTTTGCCATAATATGGACTTCAGACCCTATTTACCGTAATATGGACCCTATTTTACCAAATAGGGCTATCTTCTGTATACCACCCCTACCTTGTCACAACACGACTGATTGGCTCAAATACATTAAGAAGGAAAGAAATTCCACAAATGAACTTTTAACAATTAACAACCTGTTAATTGGAATGTATTCTAGGTGACTACCTCATGAAGTTGGTTGAGAGATTGCCAAGAGTGTACAAAGCTGTCAGCAAGGCAAAGGGTGGCTATTTGAAGCATCTCAAATATAAAATATATTTTGATTTGTTTAACACTTTTTTGGTTACTACATGATGTTATTTCATAGTTATGACGTCTTCACTATTATTCTACAACGCGGGAAGTAGTAAAAAATAAAGAAAAACCCTTGAATGAGTAGGTGTGTCCAAACTTTAGACTGGTACTGTATGTCTTTTTTCAACGTGAGAACAACGTTGATTCAATCAGTTATTGCCAAGTGGGTTCCCTTTAGGGATTACATATGAGGAGTAGGGCAGTGCTTTAAATATCACAGCCATTCCTCTTTTATAACTCATTTCATTACAATACTACATTTATCAACATTACAAAAGTGTTATTTGGATCCATACCATGTATCCCAAGTAGCTTACAGGTCATGTTAAAATGGTAGCAGAGGAACAGACATTGCTGTAGCCCTTTCCTGCATTCAAATGACCTAATGGCCTCATGCGTGGAATGTTATTAATATCTTTCATAATTTCATCATCAATAAACAAAAGCAAAAATTAAACTGCAAAATATCTGGTGTTTCTATGTCAAACCGTTTTGTTATATTTCAGTCTTCTGTGATGTATATAAAGTGTAATATTGGGATGCAAACTCAAAATGTAATACATTTCAACTATATCTGACATGGTACAGGTGTCTTCTTTTTTTAAAGCCCATAACCATGTGTGTGAGGCGTATACTGTTGTTTCAAAGTAGATTTGTTTAAGACTACCAAGAAACACTCTGTGTGACCCTGATTCAGCCTATTTCAGTAAAAGGTTAAATGCTATAAAAAAAATCTACAAGCACTACTACATCCCAAAGACTAAGCCTGGTCACACTAATATTTCATATGTACACTTACACTATATGACCAAAAGTATGTGGACACCTGCTCGTTGAACATCTCATTCCAATATCATGGGCATTAATGTCGAGTTGGTTCCTCCTTTGCTGCTATAACAACCTCCCATATTCTGGGAAGGCTTTCCACTAGATGCTGGAATATTGCAGCAGGGACTTGCTTCCATTCAGCCACAAGAGTGTTAGTGAGGTCGGGAACTGATGTTGGGAGATTAAGCCTGGCTCGCAGTCGGTGTTCCAATTCATCCCAAAGGTGTTTGTTGGAGTTGAAGCCGGGGCTCTGTGCAGGCAAGTCAAGTTGCTCCACACCTATCTCAACAAACAATTTCTGTATGGACCTTGCTTTGTTCACGGGGGCATTGTTATGCTGAAACAGGAAAGTGCCTTCCCCAAACTGTTACTACAAAGTTGGAAGCACAGAATCATGTAGAATGTCATTGTATACTGTAGCGTTAAGATTTCCCTCCACTAAGTTGCCTAGCCAGAACCATGAAAAACAGCTCCAGACCATTATTCCTCCTCCACCAAACTTTACAGTTGGCACTATGCATTGGGAAAGTAGATGGTGAAGCGTGATTCATCACTCCATTGCTCCAGAGTTCAATGACGGCGAGCTTTACACCACTCTAGCCGACGCTTGGCATTGCACATGGTGATCTTAGGCTAGTTTGCGGCTGCTCAGCCATGGAAACCCATTTCATGAAGCTCCCGACAAACAGTTATTGGGCTGATGTTGCTTCCAGAGGCAGTTTGGAACTCGGTAGTGAGTGTTGCAACCGCGGACAGATGATTTTTACACGATACCAGTTCAGCACTCGGGTGGCCCGTTCTGTGAGCTTGTGTGGCCTACCACTTCGCGGCTGAGTCGTCGTTGCTCCTAGACGTTTCCACTTCACAATAACAGCACTTATAGTTGACCGGGGCAGCTCTAGCAGGGCAGAACTTTGACGAACTGACTTGTAAAAGTGGCATCCTATGACGGTGCCACATTAAAAGTCACTGAGCTCTTCAATAAGGCCATTCTACTGCCAATGTTAAACTATGGAGATTGCATGCCTGTGTGCTCAATTTTATACATTTGTCAGCAACTGGTGTGGCTGAAATAGCCAAAAATTGCAACATAAATTAGCACCCCGTCTTTATTGTTAGAGCATTATGAAAGTAAAATATTCAAAAGTAATGTTTAAGTAACAGAATAAACAATAGCTGGGTAAGTAACATTTGTAGAGTAAGAAACACATTTAGGCTTCTGGGTTGTTTTAATGTGCAACCTGATACACTACACACAACAATCAACTGCTGTTCAACCTGATACACTACACACAACAATCAACTGCTGTTCAAACTGATACACTACACACAACAATCAACTGCTGTTCAAACTGATACACTACGCACAACAATCAACTGCTGTTCAACCTGATACACTACACACAACAATCAACTGCTGTTCAACCTGATACACTACACACAACAATCAACTGCTGTGCAACCTGATACACTACACACAACAATCAACTGCTCTTCAACCTGATACACTACACACAACAATCAACTGCTGTTCAAACTGATACACTACACACAACAATCAACTGCTCTTCAACCTGATACACTACACACAACAATCAACTGCTGTTCAACCTGATACACTACACACAACAATCAACTGCTCTTCAACCTGATACACTACACACAACAACCAACTTCTGTGCAACCTGATACACTACACACAACAACCAACTTCTGTGCAACCTGATACACTACACACAACAATCAACCGCTCTTCAACCTGATACACTACACACAACAACCAACTTCTGTGCTACCTGATACACTACACACAACAACCAACTTCTGTGCAACCTGATACACTACACACAACAATCAACTGCAGTTCAACCTGATACACTACACACAACAACCAACTTCTGTGCAACCTGATACACTACACACAACAATCAACTGCTGTTCAACCAGATACACTACAGATACACTACACACAACAATCAACTGCTGTTCAACCTGATACACTACACACAACAATCAACTGCTGTTCAACCTGATACACTACACACAAGAATCAACTGCTGTTCAACCTGATACACTACACACAACAATCAACTGCTGTTCAACCAGATACACTACAGATACACTACACACAACAATCAACTGCTGTTCAAACTGATACACTACACACAACAATCAACTGCTCTTCAACCTGATACACTACACACAACAATCAACTGCTGTTCAAACTGATACACTACAGATACACTACACACAACAATCAACTGCTGTTCAACCTGATACACTACACACAACAATCAACTGCTGTGCAACCTGATACACTACACACAACAATCAACTGCTCTTCAACCTGATACACTACACACAACAATCAACTGCTCTTCAACCTGATACACTACACACAACAATCAACTGCTGTTCAACCTGATACACTACACACAACAATCAACTGCTCTTCAACCTGATACACTACACACAACAACCAACTTCTGTGCAACCTGATACACTACACACAACAACCAACTTCTGTGCAACCTGATACACTACACACAACAATCAACCGCTCTTCAACCTGATACACTACACACAACAACCAACTTCTGTGCAACCTGATACACTACACACAACAACCAACTTCTGTGCAACCTGATACACCACACACAACAATCAACTGCTGTTCAACCAGATACACTACAGATACACTACACACAACAATCAATTGCTGTTCAACCTGATACACTACACACAACAATCAACTGCTGTTCAACCTGATACACTACACACAACAATCAACTGCTGTTCAACCAGATACACTACAGATACACTACACACAACAATCAACTGCTGTTCAACCTGATACACTACACACAACAACCAACTTCTGTTCAACCTGATACACTACACACAACAATCAACTGCTGTTCAACCAGATACACTACAGATACACTACACACAACAATCAACTGCTGTTCAACCAGATACACTACAGATACACTACACACAACAATCAACTGCTGTTCAACCTGATACACTACACACAAGAATCAACTGCTGTTCAACCTGATACACTACACACAAGAATCAACTGCTGTTCAACCTGATACACTACAGATACACTACACACAACAATCAACTGCTGTTCAACCTGATACACTACACAGAACAATCAACTGCTCTTCAACCTGATACACTACACAGAACAATCAACTGCTGTTCAACCTGATACACTACACACAACAATCAACTGCTGTTCAACCTGATACACTACACACAACAATCAACTGCTGTTCAACCTGATACACTACACACAACAATCAACTGCTGTTCAACCTGATACACTACACACAACAATCAACTGCTGTTCAACCTGATACACTACACACAACAACCAACTGCTGTGCAACCTGATACACTACACACAACAAACAACTGCTGTTCAACCTGATACACTACACACAAGAATCAACTGCTGTTCAACCTGATACACTACACACAACAATCAACTGCTGTTCAACCTGATACACTACACACAACAATCAACTGCTGTTCAACCTGATACACTACACACAAGAATCAACTGCTGTTCAACCTGATACACTACACACAACAATCAACTGCTGTTCAACCAGATACACTACAGATACACTACACACAACAATCAACTGCTGTTCAACCAGATACACTACAGATACACTACACACAAGAATCAACTGCTGTTCAACCTGATACACTACACACAAGAATCAACTGCTGTTCAACCTGATACACTACACACAAGAATCAACTGCTGTTCAACCTGATACACTACAGATACACTACACACAACAATCAACTGCTGTTCAACCTGATACACTACACAGAACAATCAACTGCTGTTCAACCTGATACACTACACACAACAAACAACTGCTGTTCAACCTGATACACTACACACAACAATCAACTGCTGTTCAAACTGATACACTACACACAACAATCAACTGCTGTTCAAACTGATACACTACACACAACAATCAACTGCTGTTCAACCTGATACACTACACACTACAACCAACTGCTGTGCAACCTGATACACTACACACAACAATCAACTGCTGTTCAACCTGATACACTACACACAACAAACAACTGCTGTTCAACGTGATACACTACACAGAACAATCAACTGCTGTTCAACCTGATACACTACACACAACAAACAACTGCTGTTCAACATGATACACTACACACAACAAACAACTGCTGTTCAACGTGATACACTACACAGAACAATCAACTGCTGTTCAACCTGATACACTACACACAACAAACAACTGCTGTTCAACGTGATACACTACACAGAACAATCAACTGCTGTTCAACCTGATACACTACACACAACAATCAACTGCTGTGCAACCTGATAACACACATAATCTAGGATACAACCATACACCATATGGAACACAGTGTGAAGAGACAAAACATTATTTGCTACTTTTTCTCAAGCTCTTCTTGTTTGATAGCTAGTTTGACAGCAGAGTACATTATTAGTTAGGCTACTTATTCAGTTCCATGGAGACAATAATGTGAGGCCAGGGAAATATATCCCTGCCTGCCGCCAGCGAGTAGCCGTTCCATTGGCTTTACTGCGCTGCCCTCGTGTGGAGATATTTGGTATGACCGAAACTCCATTTGATATTTTAGGCCCCAAAATGATGTTGACACCTACATACAACTTGTTGATTTGTGTGCTCTAAAACCATTGCGGTTGTGATTCTGTTAGATTGACCTAATGGTGTAGTGTTTGATCTAGGAAATATGAGATTGAACCCTTTGGAATAATTTGACCACTATTGAATAAATGTATCTCACGAAAATATACATTGTTGAATAAATGTGTTGACGCATAATGGAATATTTGGCAAAGAGGTAAGTTGAATAGCCTAGAAGTTTAATAAATTCATCCATATGCCTATTATTTTTGTTATACAGAAATATTATTCAATGATTTAAAGTTTTAAAATTGCAATTGATTTAAAGTTGCAGCACGAAAATGAACTCACTACTGCAGCGTTTCCCAAACTCGGTCCTCAAGTCCCAAAGGGGTGCACATTTTGTTTTTCGTCCTAGCACTACACAGCTGATTCAAATATCCAACTAATCATCAAGCGTTGATCATTTGAATCAGCTCTGTAGTGTTAGGGCAAAAGTCAAAATGTGCACTTTTCGGGGTCCTGGGGACCGAGATTGGGAAACGTTGCAATACTGTAAATTGCTCTGGATAAGAGTGTCTGCTAAATGAATAAAATGTATGTGTGAAATGTTTGCTTTTGGCTGGGCACCCTGCTTGTGCCATCAAACCCCTGCAACTTATCCAGAATGCTGCATCCTGCCTGGTGTTCAACCATCCCAAGTTGTCCCATGTCACCCTGCTTCTCCCCTCTCTCAGGATACGCTCCAACCCTACAGCCCAAACCGTGTACTCTGTTCTGCGTCTTCTGGTCTCTTGGCCCTCACACCACTAAGGGAGAGCAGCTCCTTCTCTGCTCAGCCCAGTCAAAGGTCCCTCTGTTCTGGCACCCCAGTGGTGGAACCAGCTTCCCCATGAAGCAAGGACAGCAGAGTCCTTGCCCATCTTCTGAAAACATCTGAAACCCTGTCTTTTCAACGAATATCTCACTCCCATGTAAAAATAAAAGCCTTTCGTGAACTGACACTTCCAGTTGACTTTTTCCACCTTATTTTTGATGCCTGTTTGAGATACAAGTTTGATGTGTTTTTACAAATACGAGATTCGGATGAGTCAACAACATTATTTGGTTAAGAAAATATGAACTTTTAAAAGTGAGGTTTTCACTGGACTGTTACTTTAATTGACAAGAAACTTTATTAATTAACATTCTTAATGTTAAAAGAATCTTCCTTTGTACACACATGGATGAATTTGATTCTTTCTCAACTACTACTAACTCTATAGGCCTAGATCAGACGATGAGAAGCAAACATTAGACAGTACATGAATTGCAGTTCCGCACAGGGAGATAAAGTCAAGCACACAGAACTCACCATGATAATCAGCCCATGGTTAGGGAGGTGGGACCAGAATTAGAATTCTAGTTCTATGGGTGTGACAAAGTATGATTTATGTATATAATGTGGAAATATCCACAAATTGACATGTGTGCCTCAGAAGAACAGAAGTTGTCTGTCATTTAATCAAGTATCTACATGGGCAGCAGTAGCCTAGAACTACTGCCATAGCAGGCTGTTCTGTGATAATCAACTCCTGGGTTAGATGACAGAACATACTCATGAGATCATAACAGCCATGGCGAATATAAGTTACTGTAAATATATATATATATATATATTCAGACTTTTCAACCCTTGATGCTACTTCAGTGAACTTCATCATGTGGTGCTGTTGGCATGGTAACAGTGGAAACTCAACACTAACACAGACAGACACTGTCAGAATCTTCTACACCTGGAGGAAATGACTTCAGATGAACTTCTAGACTAACTGTGGATGACTTGGAAATGTAACATGAATGGAGAATGTTACCTGACCCTACTCACCAAGTCGATCAAGCAAGTTTTGCTTTTGTTAGTGTACAAAATGATAAGATGAGGAATTAAGAAGGCATTTGTAAATTGAGATATTAGAGAAGAGTACCAATTATGTAAATGCACTCAAGCTAACAAAACGATTACTAATTTGTTTAAATCTCAAGTCTGTTCAAGAGGTCAGGGAGAGAGAACAGGCAGAGAGGTCGGGGAGAGTTGTCGGGGAGAGAGGTCGGGGAGAGAGGTTGGGGAGAGAGGTTGGGGTGAGTTGTCGGGGAG
Source organism: Oncorhynchus gorbuscha (assembly GCF_021184085.1). Classification (NCBI taxonomy): domain Eukaryota; kingdom Metazoa; phylum Chordata; class Actinopteri; order Salmoniformes; family Salmonidae; genus Oncorhynchus; species Oncorhynchus gorbuscha. The sequence goes on along the minus strand of NC_060195.1, from coordinate 34,122,827 downwards.
AGAGGTCGGGGTGAGTTGTCGGGGAGAGAGGTCGGGGTGAGTTGTCGGGGAGAGAGGTCGGGTGAGTTGTCGGGGAGAGTTGTCGGGGTGAGTTGTCGGGGAGAGTAGTCGGGGTGAGTTGTCGGGGAGAGAGGTCGGGGAGAGTTTTCGGGGAGAGAGGTCGGGGAGAGTTGTCGGGGTGAGTTGTCGGGGAGAGAGGTCAGGGAGAGAGGTCGGGGAGAGTTGTCGGGGTGAGTTGTCGGGGAGAGAGGTCGGGGAGAGTTGTCGGGGAGAGAGGTCGGGGTGAGTTGTCGGGGAGAGAGGTCGGGGAGAGAGGTCGGGGAGAGTTGTCGGGGAGAGAGGTCAGGGAGAGAGGTCCGTTTATTCTTCCCAAGCCCAAACCCAGGTACAGATTCAGACTGAGGCTAAGAAACTTGGAAAGATAATAAAATAGAAACTAGCTAAGAGACAAGTTACGGGTTCAGCAACTGGTCGTTGCTCAAACTGGGGCAAAGGCTCAAGAAGAGGACGTAGCATGTCAAGTGGCTGATCTTCGCAAGAAGGCACAGGAACTGACTGACTGTCAGAAAGTGGTACATGCACTGGTAAATGAACTGGTACACAGCCTAAGGATAAGGCTGAACTTAACGATGAGTGTCAGGAATGAATACTGAATGTTGGTACTCTAAAGGGACTGATGACAAATGCTGAGATGAAGAAAGTAGAAGAGGAATAGCTACAGGCTCTGGCTAAGGGTGTGTTCGTAAATTAACTCTGGTGATCTACTCTGACCCTACTCCTCGGCCACAGCGTCCAGTGTGCGCTCTGAACGCTCTGACAGCAAAACGCTCCAAATTTATGAACGGACTATCTGACCATGCTCTCAATTTATGAACACCCAGAAGGCAATTTGAGCACACTCTGGCACTCCAGATTGAATTTACAAACACACCCTAAGTATATGGAACGTTGGCAGAAACAGACACTGTCTGAGAGACAGAAAGAAGAACAGGAAGGAGAAGTTGGATGCTGTGTGAAAGAGATGGGAGGAAACAATGCAACTGTCACTGTGGTTGCAAGCTATTTTAACAGAGTGGACCTAGAGCAGTACGTGGACTACTTGAGGTATGTAAATGCCATACCTGGAGGACCCACATTAGGCCTACCTCACCTGTGGCCCACCCCTAAAGGGCCAAAGGTGTCCAGGAAGAGGACCAGGGATTTCAGCTCTGTGAAATGCCAGGATAGCTCCCTTTTTTTCAACCTCTAGGCCTGAGAGGAAGATGAGATGAGGGAAGACAACTGATCAATGGATCCTACACTTAGGCCTATGTGTTAAATAGAAAATAAACATCACATTTATGGAAGCTACCTACTTTATTATCCTTATGTTTCCTTGTGATCACTTGCGATTAAATATAAATACATTTCTCTTCCATTGTAGATGTACTATGTTGATATTGAAGATAGGAAATAAGCTTTTTCTGTTTTCAATTGTTTCAATAAACAGAGAAAAACTGTTTGCAGTTCACTATAAAGCCACATGGAGGAGATAGAGTCTAGCATATGGATCTCAACATCAGTGGTGGAAAAAGTACCCAATTTTCATACTTCAGTAAAAGTATAGATACCGTAATAGAAAGTTACTCAAGTAAAAGTGAGTCAGTCAGTAAAATACAACTTGAGTAAAAGACTAAAAGTATTTGGTTTAAAATATACTTAAATATCAAGTAATTGTAATTGCTCAAATATACTTAAGCATGAAAAGTAAAACTATAAATCATTTAAAATTCCTGATATGAATCAAAGCAGAATGCACAATTTTATTATTTAAAAAAAAAAATGTATGTATGTATAGCCAGGGGCAAACTCCAACACTCAGACATTAAAAGATGCATTTGTTTTTAGTAAGTCTGGCAGGCCAGAGTCAAAATATGACAATTCTCCTGTCCTGCAAAGCTTTCAAAATGTAAAGAGTACTTTTGGTTGTCAGGGAAAATGTATGGAGTAAAATATACAGTATTTTCTTTCGGAATATAGTGAAGTAAAAGTATAAGTTGTCTAAAATATAAATAGTAAAGTAAAGTACAGATACTAAAAAAAACGACGTATTTTTTTTTCTACAATACTTTTCGGGGTAAGCATCATAGCTCATATTCTGTATTTTACGTCTTTAACTCAACTTTTTGCTTTGTCCTGGGACTACTGAAGTGATTATTGGATATTATATTTGGGTCATCTTTACACTGATACAGGATAGATAAAACTTTATGAAAAGGAAATAGCTAAAGTTGTTCACCAACAAAAGATTTATGACTACAAATCCCAGCACACCCCCTCACCGTCGTTCTTTCAATGGGTAGGGCTTATGGCTGCGTTCATATACTAGTAGGAACTAGGAAAGTCTGATATTTCCTACTTGCTTATTCGTTGAACGCGGAACGTGTATAACTACAACCAGTTTGGAAGTCATACATTTACAAGTTTCCTATTTCAGACTAGCACTTGAACCCGGCCTTAAAACGTGGGATGGTTGTGGGGGTTGTAAAAAAAGAAGGTTTGACAGGGTTTGGCTAAAAGAAGGACAAGGGGGCGGTAGTAAGCGAGTCCGACGTGTGTACGAATCAACATTGAACTTACTTTTTGTATGTCGGCCACACGGCGCCGCGAGTTGATTTGTATGCGACGATTCATTTGGGGAAGACAGCAACAGCGCATAGTACTACAGGATGTCGCGGATCATTTCAACGTTTTGCACCGGGAAGCACGACTAGCACAGTAACACCGCAACGCGATTCATATTTAAAATGTATAATGCGAAAGGTTAGAAGAGCTCGAATTCAAACAAAATGGAAACAATTTAGAATCGCTGCGGCATTCAATGTAGCCAGAAGGACTACTAGGGTAGAACATAGCTGGATAGAGAGCTAGTTATTAACTAATATACATGCGAAGTTACATATCAGAAAAGCTCAAACAGAGCCTATAGTAAGTTGGTTGAAACTATTAGTTCGTTGGTGTCCCCAGTCACCAAAGAAGACTGAAGAAAATACTGAAATATGCTACGGAGAAGACTGAACCGTTTGGTATGTATGACAGCAATACACATGGCTAGGCAGCCACCCGGCACTCAAGTTTATGCGGCATGTTTGGTAGGTAGCTATAGCCAGCTAACGTTAGCCGAATATAGCTAATCGAGAATATAGCTAGCCAACCGCCTCTTGCTATTCTGTCAAGCAATTATCAGGATAATATACTCTGTCAGCCGAGTGATGCTTCTTGCTACCCATGAAAGTATGCTGGCTAGTTTTACCAAAGGTTAACGGTAGCTTATTGGCTACCATATTACTACGAAGTTTCCTCATTTACATGGATCTTTTTGACAGAGTTGACAGTAATTCAAAGGGGAGTACGTTACAAGCTATCAACTTTGACAACGCCGTCTCCTCAGATGGTCATGTTTAAACAACTGATCTCAGAGCAGGTTGCCATTACCTTTCTACTTGAATGTGATGTTAAATGATAATTTTCAGTGGTGAAATGACTGTTACCCTGTTTCATATGGTCCTGTATTTTAAAGAAGCATCGTAAAATCATAATTGGTTTCTGTTGAACTAAAAGTTACTCAGTATCGGTCTGGGTTGAAATTTCACTGTTGTCCACACATTTAAACCATACGTTTAATTCTGCTCAATACACGTTTTATAGTCTTTAAATCATTGGTGGTTGATGGTCATCAAAGAAGGGAGCATGGATCAAGCCCTTTATTCACGTGCACAGTCAAGTTCCTGTTAAAGAACGCTCTACTTCCTTTTTATAGTCCTCCAATAAGCTGTTGTCACTATTAGGTTTTATCCCCAGAGTCAATGTGAGCTGCTTAGATACTGGTGGCGGAGGAGGAAAAGCAATATAATAATTATGCAGCCGGACCCTTTTCCAGCTTCCCTTTAAGTGTTGCCAGGTCAGCGTATAATTCTGCCTCCTGAGCCGTTTGCTCCTGTAATTTATTTTTTTGTGTGAGCTGTAAATAACATTTTGTGTGTAGCAGCCAGCCACACTTTCATTGATGCGCAATTGTGCTCTAATCTCGAGCTCTGGCTTTCTGCCTTGTAATTCACACCACCCTCGCATTTGCTCGGAGGGGGAGGGAGGTGGGTCGTGGTACTTTACAGGAGGGAGGGAGATACAGAGGGAGACTCAATCTGAGCAGGAATCGGGAGCTTCACTTGACTTGCCTCTATGATGCGCTAAAGCCCAGAGTGTCTTCACAAATGAATTAAAGATGGCTGTGGGAACAGAACGAGTGGTGCTGTGCTTTACGTCAGGCGGAAGCTCCAGAGGTTGTAGATGCTCTGACAGGAATGCAGAATCCCAGCGCTGCCTTTCATGTTCTCTCAAGCCATTGAAGGTAGCAGCTAGATCTGTGAAGAGGTGAAGCCTGGCGGAAATGTGATAGTATTCAATTTGGAAACCCTTTCCTTGCCTCAAAGGGAAGAGCACGGACACATCAAGGCATTCCGTCGCCCAGTCGCTGTTCCCTAGTACTATAGCTACCTTTCCTGTTCCTTGGTAGCCAGTCCTCCTAACCTCCTCCTGGGTAACTGGAGTGAACAATGCTAATGTTTCTTTCTGCATTCTGTCCATGCAGTCCGGTCACTGAGTTCAAGTACATGGCTTACATGAGGACATTTGTTTTGCTGTTTATCTGTACAAGCACTTCAAAGGACAGCACATGAGAAGTGAGTTCAGGATAATGTGCAGGTTTAAGTTCCAGCTGTTTTGTCTCAATGGTGCATTCTAAAGCCATTATCCTTCCTGCGTTCTGTCTCATTTCAGTTTATACTCATTAAACACACATTTCAAGCAATTAGCCTATGAAATTAAGTGCCTTTTTTATTCTGGAGAGAATCTGCATTATTTGAACTTGTAATACTTTCTGCCCTAGATGCAGTATGATGATTTTCAATATTTTGTCAAAATAGAAAATGGCGACCGTTGGCTTTGACACACCAGTAGAGTTTGCTGGCTGAGAGTACTTGGCACCTCTGAACATAATTTGCGAACTGAGTTTGTACCAATTTTACATGTAGGATCGCATGTCAGACGTCTTCAACCGGTGGCCCTTAACACACATGCTGAACGATAGGCAGACGAACACTACATCTGCGTTCAGTGCAATGTGTGCATGCCTTAAGGGATCATGATGGTGACGCAGTCAGTCGTTTGAAGTTCAGCCCCGCACAGATCTAAAGGGGGACACTGTGGGGCTCACTGTGGGGCTCACTGTGGGGCTCACTGTGGGGCTCACTGTGGGGCTCACTGTGGGGCTCACTGTGGGGCTCACTGTGGGGCTCACTGTGGGGCTCACTGTGGGGCTCACTGTGGGGCTCACTGTGGGGCTCACTGTGGGGCTCACTGTGGGGCTCACTGTGGGGCTCACTGTGGGGCTCACTGTGGGGCTCACTGTGGGGCTCACTGCGGGGCTCACTGCGGGGCTCACTGCGGGGCTCACTGTGGGGCTGTGTTAACCAACAGTGGCTCTGATCAAAAAAGGACTGCAAATGTTTGATGGGCTGAGCATTTCAGGATTGTTGTTCTCCCTGCCTCCTCTCTCTATTTGTCTGTTGTGATGTGAGGTCCATCTAATTGAATGAGCTGCTGCAGTCTTGGGTGTTTTCAGCAGGGTCGGCTGCGCCCTCTGAGGGCGTTCAAGTTGTAATGTCACATGCACAAGTACAGTGAAATGTCTTTCTTGCAAGATCTAACCAAACTACAGTAATCGATAACAATGTAATACTGAAAATAACAAGCAGGCCCTTGTCTGGCAGGGGATGTTGTCTCGTATCAGGGCTTTGCAGGCTTCAAAAAAGACAACATGCGGACCTTAACGTAAATTATTTTTTAAATTCACTTAAACATTTTGTGTTAATTCAATATATTGTCTAGCCTCTACTCTGCTGTGACCTCAGCGCTAATAAGCAGGCCCTTGCCTGGCGGGGGATGTTGTCTCGTATCAGGGCTTTGCAGGTGTGCATGTTAAACAGTTCTGGATCCTCTAGATGCTGTGAACCTGATTCTCAGGTCGATCTAGAGAGAAGAGCCTCGCGTCCGGCAGTCCACAGTCAACACACACAAGGATTCTCTCCTGATCCAATTCCCCTCCCACCTAAACAAACATTGTTGACTTCTGTGGCCTGACAGCCAGTCTCTTGTGTGTAAGATGAGCTTCTCAGTTCTGCTTCTACTGATAGCGATGGTGTTTTGTTTCAGCTGGACCGTAGCTTCTCAGTTCTGCTTCTACTGATAGCGTTGGTGTTTTGTTTCAGCTGGACCGTAGCTTCTCAGTTCTGCTTCTTCTGATAGCGATGGTGTTTTGTTTCAGCTGGACCGTAGCTTCTCAGTTCTGCTTCTACTGATAGCGATGGTGTTTTGTTTCAGCTGGACCGTAGCTTCTCAGTTCTGCTTCTACTGATAGCGATGGTGTTTTGTTTCAGCTGGACCGTAGCTTCTCAGTTCTGCTTATTCTGATAGCGATGGTGTTTTGTTTCAGCTGGACCGTAGCTTCTCAGTTCTGCTTCTACTGATAGCGATGGTGTTTTGTTTCAGCTGGACCGTAGCTTCTCAGTTCTGCTTCTTCTGATAGCGATGGTGTTTTGTTTCAGCTGGACCGTAGCTTCTCAGTTCTGCTTCTGCTGATAGCGATGGTGTTTTGTTTCAGCTGGACCGTTGCTTCTCAGTTCTGCTTCTACTGATAGCGATGGTGTTTTGTTTCAGCTGGTGCGTTCATTGGTTGTTTTAAAGTATCATAGTCTACACTGTGACTAACCATAGAGAGGCCCAGGATCCTTACTTATGATCCTAAACACCTATTGGGGAAGAGATGGGGGTAGTTTGTCAAGTGAGACCTGGCTGTACAGACTGGGGTGCTCCTTGGGAGGGTTTTTTGGGTTGAGTTCTCTGAGAGGTTAAGAGTGCATAGAGGCCACAGTCCTTACACGGTATGGGTGGCCGTTTTCAATCAGGAGAGCTGCGTATTGATTAGAGCTGTGCTCCGTATTGCCGCCATCAGTCTTGCGCCCCGGACTGGCTGGCGGACAGAAATGCTTACTCTGGACTTTTCTCTTTTCTCCACGCTCCCCTCTCCACCCAATAATGAAAACTCAGCCGCTGGAGATCATCTGCACCACACAGCAGGACAATAAATACATTTAGCATGGGGAGGCGGGGGATAAACGGTAGCAGGGTTTTGGACAGGCTGATGGAGCACAGAGCCTGGCCCTGCGTGACTGAACCTGAGTATATGGGGGGGCATACAGTAGGTTTACCTGTTGTAACCCCTGCACTACTCTTCTCACTGCACCTAATGGACAGGCTTTCAGGGGCTGAGGGTGAAGGGGAGAGTTGATCTGGTGTTAAATAAGGGTGCCACGGGTGCCCCGTTGCTTTTTGTGGCGGTGTTCCATCTCCCGTCTAAAAGCGAGTTTGAATTCTCAGTTTGTACTTCTAAATAATTCAATCCACTTGATTTATTTTAAATTCTCACAACGCTCCTCCTCTTCTGGCCTGCGTATCGTTGCTTCGGTAGCAGCACTTAAAATGCGTTCTCGTCATCCATATATTTATAAAGAACAACCAGAGAATCCCTGTTGCGCTCCATCGCCGGCATTACCCAAAGAGCGTTCGCAGTGAGCTTTGAAGAGAATGTTGAAGTGTGGTTGTTTTTGTCTGAGTCAGAGAGACGGAGGGTAATCAAAGAACCAATGTTTTGCCATCCCAGTTTTTAACCATAGTCACTGACACGAGAGAAACGGCAACCTCTTCACATGGGTTTGAGTGTCGGTTGACACGCATTGTTGGAAATGCACGCTCGAGCACCCCCCCCCCCAGTTAAAAAACAGTACTACGATTACCTCAGAACAAACACTTACGCCAGGGTTCCCGGCAGCACTCGGCAACTGGTAGAAAAATGACTCTTAACCCGGGTCACGAATGACTGGGAGCGAAGGAAGGAGCGGCCCCATTCACACCAATCATTGCCTGCAGCCTCATAGATGTTTGAATGGCACTTAGTCAGTATCTTGAATTATGAAAGAGGACATCAGAAGTGCTGCAGCTGAGATGCAGATTATTAGATTAAAAAAAAAAAAAAAAAAATTGAAGCTCCTCCCACCATATCGGATGGCTCCCTGCGCCTGACGTGGCGACGGGATGAAAGTCAGTGTGTAGCACGCTAAGTCCAGATGAGTTTAGTCACAGCCATACAGTACACGTATGCAAACGAGAAGGGATCTACGTACAGCAGCAGTACTACAGGCACCTGAACCAGTCGTTGTCTTGGTGCTGCTCGAACCACCCCCCGCCACTCTGTGTCTAATGTTCTGAATGTTTGGTATACTTAATTTTCAAAAACAGATACAGGGCTACCTGCAGGTTGAGACTTGAGGCTTGTACATGTTCTTGAGAGACACACCTTTCCCATAGAGGGGGTCATATTAGTGTGTAGCTCAAACTGTTCGGATGCTACAGTCAGAAGTTGGCAGATCGGCGGTACCGACATCAGACGTGTCCCGTGACACTTGTGGGGATCGTAAGATCAAAACCACCAACATGTTCGTGAGACTCTAAAATAAAATAACAAGGCATTGCTTCTTATGCTGGGTATTGTTCACAAGTGGTTATATATGTGATAGGCTAATCTTGTCTTTACATACACAAAATAATCTAATTCCCCTTTATCGGGGCAGCGGGAACAATATACATGTATGCACTTAAATAGCAAATGGAGGATGCTTTTTTCTGTGGTTCATTTTTATGCCAGGTTATACTCTTGTTGTAAAGATAAGCAATGCGCTTAATATTAGGAATGTTGAGAAATAAATATAGTAGGCCTAACCTATAGAATGCTGATGTTATGCTCTTTTTAGTAGAGGCCATCACCCTGTTTTATCCCGCAATTGCATAGCCTATAGAAATGGGCTCTCATGAAGTGTTTGATTAGATTTTCGACGGCATTTGCATTGAGTGATTAGAGGAACAATAGAGTCCTGAGTACCAGGCAGTTAGCAGCTTTGGTAGGCTACTAATGACCACCAGCAGCAGCATCAGAGCTTGGAGAAGCTTAATTAGTGACTAAACGGTCACATGGAATTTGACTGCCTTCATGACCCGTGACCGCCGGTGTGATGGTGATACGGTCCCCGCAACAGCCCCAGGTGAGTCACCTTTCCATAGGGTGGTCATATGAGTGTTGTAGGCCAAACCATTCGGATGCTACAGACATTTTTGTGAGAAGCCCGATTTTTGAGATTTCTCACGGTCTGACGAACACCGTTGTGGTCTCTGCCACCTTTCACCACAGATGCAGAAGGCCGCCATTTGGCGCATGAGGTGGATTGAGACGCAGCCCATGAATAAAAAAAAAACATCATCTTAAACAGACAGATTTAGTTTTTTTGGTTATTATGCAAATTCGATTTTCATGGAGCCCTAGATATTGACTCAAGGATTGACTCAATGCATTCACTGTGCTCAAATGCAAAACCAAGACTTGGCGTATCGCAAGCTACAGTAAGCTTTTCCACTTTCACCTACAGTGCGTTTGTCTTTTGTAAGTGGCTATATGTTCCTTGTTCTACGTGCTGTGACACTCTTGGACATGTTTTTGATGAACAAGTCCCATTGCAGACTGGACGACCACAGGCTTTGGTCAGCATTGTTATAAAAAAACACTTATGTATTTCCTGTTTAAAAAAAACAACATTTTAACACCTTACCACAGTTTTTCTGCAAGTTGTAAACATTTTCACAACCCTCAGCGTGCAGTTTTATCATGACGTGCTCATCTTAGGCGATGCCCGAGGCTGGAGACTGCATTGCTTTTACACAGTGGCACTTGAATTACGCAGCGTCTCATTTGTATTCATACCCTGTATGGACAGTGAATGATGAATGAATCAAGAAAAAGCATTTCTTTAGTATGGCCACCTGTTAGGGCCTTCACCTCTCAACGCGGACACCTGTTAGGGCCTTCACCTCTCACTGTTAGGGCCTTCACCTCTCAACGCGGACACCTGTTAGGGCCTTCACCTCTCAACGCGGACACCTGTTAGGGCCTTCACCTCTGAAAACCGGACACCTGTTATTCCAATATTCAGATCTCAACGCGGACACCTGTTAGGGCCTTCACCTCTCAACGCGGACACCTGTTAGGGCCTTCACCTCTCAACGCGGACACCTGTTAGGGCCTTCACCTCTCAACGCGGACACCTGTTAGGGCCTTCACCTCTCAACGCGGACACCTGTTAGGGCCTTCACCTCTCAACGCGGACGTCTCTGGTCTTGGAAAAACATTCCCAAAATCGTCACTTAGCACTTCTGTCAATAGCTTGCTTTACTAGCCTACTGTATTCAGCTCCAGATGGATCCCAAAGTAACAAGCTGTCTCCCCCTCCCAAGTGTAATGCAGGCCAGTCCACAGTACACGAATGGTACGGAACACTGTCTGCTACTGGAACAATGGGCCTTTCCCATTCAACAGTAGCTCCTAAGGACTAACCAGTCCTCAATTCAAGTTGCATATTTTGCCCTCAGTGCATCATTGCATTGGAGGTCAATCAACTCCATTTGGAGGTTTGGTGGTGAGCTTTCCACGTCAACAGTAAATGGGTTACCGAGCAGTTCCAACCTGCTTTTTTGTGCTTCAAAGTCAGCAAATCGGCGCTTGTCCTATTAATAAACTATGGTGCTGCTCGGCACGGTCTGTGAATGGCAGTCAGGAGCGCTTTGAGAACTACAATGGGTCTTTGTGTGTGAACCAGTGATAGAGGTGCCACCATACTGTCATGATGGTACGATGTCTCTTAAAGTCACGACAGTCTGAACTGTTGGCTAATTTTAGATGTGAAGTTTGAAGTTGACTGCAGTCACTGGTGGGAACCGTTGACTGCAGCTGGTAGGTTCTGTGACTAGGTGAATGTGAGATTGTAACTGAGTTAATAAGAGCACAAGCAGACAAGATGGAGTGAGAGAGGAGAGTGCCAGCACTGCAGTGACTAACTGCATTGGTGTTTTGTATGTGGTCTGTTATGCGCTCACTGTTAACTAGCAGATTAGCTTTATATAGCGGTTTTTGCTGTTGGTCATCCTGATTTTCTTGATGAATGTCTGTTTGCATCACATCTGGAGCATTGAAATCAATAAGCTACTTGTGTTCCCAAAATCTATTGTTGACGAACACAGTTCAGTCCGTTTGTGTGCTCTTGGCTGTTTTTGGTTGGTCCCTTGATGTGTGCTCATTGTTTCCATCTGGTTCCTACTGGGGTTTCCCTGTGTGCTCCTGTGGCTGAGGCCAAGTAAGTATCGTGATAATATCGTATCTTGAGGTCCCTGACAATTCACAGCCACCCCCCCATCCCCCACCCCCACACAAACAGGCCTACGTGTTTGTTGATATTGCCCGTTGTGTTATCAGTGGAGCTTCTGTACTGGAGCTTACTGCTGTCCTCCAGTTCCCCTTTATGGGGAAGTTGGCCCTTGAATCTACTTCATTTTCTCTTCTGCCTGGAGAACTATTTGAAACGGATTCTCTGATTTGAAATAATAACTTGGCCCTGCGTTGCTACATTTGCCCTCAGAGTAGTCAAAATCTGGTGTCGTTGACTCGTTGGTGCAAGTGCAGGGCGGTCAAAAGCGGGTATCGTTGGGGCACGTGCAGGGCATGAAGAGGTACTGTAGTCTCCAGTATTCCCTCTCTCCATGCCCTGCACTTCACACCTCATGAAACCAGTAAGTAGGAGATTTCCTTATGAGGCTCATACAGCAACAAGCTTAGGACTTCATTTTACAAGGGAGGACCAGCTGTATTATGTCTCCTTTTGAATTTCTTCCAACAGACTCACAACTCGCATCCACACTGCTTTGCTCATTTGACTGCAAAATCAGATTCACCGTGTCCAGGCATGTGGTATGCAAACACAAATTCAGAGACGCCCTCTGTTCCCACAGAATATGCTTTGACCGAGCTTGACCTCGACAGCACCTGCAGTCACAGGCATTTATTTTGTTAGCGTACATCATGATATCAGGGCCCACTCTGCCCCGAGCTCCTCAAGCCACTTGTCGTGTTCACTCATTCACAGATACCAAGTGACAACAGCCAGTATCCCCTTTGAGATTATGTTCAGGTGCTCATTGCTTCTGCTTCCTCTATTCACCCGAGTTGAGCAACCCAGCACCCACCAACCAGCCTTGTCTGTCAATTTCGCTTGGAGATTCAGGCCTTGAAAGCAGCAAGCCCCTTTTTTTCTCTGGCCAGTTGATGTATAATTTAAAGTATCTCCTCCAGTGCTAAATATTTTTTTTGTGTATCCGGGTAACTGTGCCTGTATTGTTTTTGTGTGAGGGTAACTGTGCCTGTATTGTTTTTGTGTGTGTGAGGGTAACTGTGCCTGTATTGTTTTTGTGTGTGTGAGGGTAACTGTGCCTGTATTGTTTTTGTGTGTGTGAGGGTAACTGTGCCTGTATTGTTTTTGTGTGTGTGAGGGTAACTGTGCCTGTATTGTTTTTGTGTGTGTGAGGGTAACTGTGCCTGTATTGTTTTTGTGTGTGTGAGGGTAACTGTGTGCCTGTGTATTGTTTTTGTGTGTATCTGGGTAACTGTGTGCCTGTGTATTGTTTTTGTGTGTATCTGGGTAACTGTGTGCCTGTGTATTGTTTTTGTGTGTATCCGGGTAACTGTGTGCCTGTGTATTGTTTTTGTGTGTATCTGGGTAACTGTGTGCCTGTGTATTGTTTTTGTGTGTATCTGGGTAACTGTGTGCCTGTGTATTGTTTTTGTGTGTATCTGGGTAACTGTGTGCCTGTGTATTGTTTTTGTGTGTATCCGGGTAACTGTGTGCCTGTGTATTGCATTTTTTTGTGTGTATCTGGGTAACTGTGTGCCTGTGTATTGATTTTTTGTGTGTATCCGGGTAACTGTGTGCCTGTGTATTGTTTTTGTGTATCCGTTGGTAACTGTGTACCTGTGTATTGTTTTTTGTGTATCCGGGTAACTGTGTACCTGTGTATTGTTTTTGTGTGTATCCGGGTAACTGTGTACCTGTGTGTTGTTTTTGTGTGTATCCGGGTAACTGTGTACCTGTGTATTGTTTTTGTGTGTATCCGGGTAACTGTGTACCTGTGTATTGTTTTTGTGTGTATCCGGGTAACTGTGTACCTGTGTATTGTTTTTGTGTGTATCCGGGTAACTGTGTACCTGTGTATTGTTTTTGTGTGTATCCGGGTAACTGTGTGCCTGTGTATTGTTTTTGTGTGTATCCGGGTAACTGTGTGCCGGTGTATTGTTTTTGTGTGTGTTGTCAGTTTGGCTCAAAAAGGGCTTGCCTGCCCCTTCACCTGGACACCCAGGTTGCTGTTGGCTTTGTGGATTGCAGTATGGCTGTGATATGCACCATGCCACTTGTCTGCTGGTTCTCCAGGAGTAGCTCATCCCTGTGTGTTTTGCATTGTGCTGGTGGCCGGCTGCCAAGCAGAGATGGGTTTTCAGGAAGGGAGAGGGGAGAGTGTTGCTGCTCATGATGGAGATGGAGGTGTCTTTAGAGAATGTACTGTATTGTACACCTATATTGTAATCGGCATTATAGAGGTGAACAAAATTCCAACCAGACATGATGGAAGCTATTCTAATTTAATGTTGTCATGGTTGCACCATCCTGTTGCCAAACAGGATGGTGGTTTATCTTGCCAGTTCATGTTTTGAGAGAAACCAGAACTCGGTACTCGTCAGTTCCTAGATGTTTTGCCCGTTCTAGGTCTCGGAAAAGAGACAGGACACGGTGTCGTCAGACTGTGATGTCTTCGTCCGGGGTTTGGCAATGGCTGAATGCAGCATTTTGTTGCCTCCACCTTGAATGCCATGCGATTTTCCTCTCCGTACCAGCCTCTTCCTGTTTAACAATGTGTGCCTAATTTCCTTTAAAGCATAATCTAATAATGTAAAGTTGGGAGCTCTAGTCAATCCTCTAATGCACTGTTTATTTCCCAGCAGTTGGGTCTCGGCTCAATTGAGTGTTCCATGTTTGTTTTATTGATCCGCATCTCTCTGTTGTAGCTAATGCATTTTCATCGAGCAGGAATCCACTGTCAAACTTCGACGTCTTGGCACTTTCTCTATAATTTTGCTTTTGCCGCTTTCCATTATTGGCTTTGAGATGCCTAGTTTGTCCTTTGACTAAGAGGCAAAGATAATGCCATCAATTTGACTTTTCCCTTACATTAGCCTGTCCTTGTATAGCTTGGCCTCGGCTGCACTGTTTTTGGAGATGATTATTGCGATCACGTAACGGTGCAAAAATGAATTTGGCCCTATGATCTGACCCTCATTATTTTACACTGACATTCCCTCCTAAATGGATGACCATTCAACACAGCTGTTCTTATCTATTGGACCCCAGGGAGTTTTCATTGGACCTCTTCCTCTTTTTAATATGCAGTTTAATTTCAGGCATGATTTGTATCCTCTGAAGAGTCTTATGTTTTTGTTGAAAAAGGTCCCAAATGTCCACTTCCATGAAATCTAGTTTGTGGCTGGTTGTTCAATAACTTCTTCATTTGTTTAAAATCCCCAGTCACTGTTTGCTTGTGGCTCTAACCTTGAGGCAGCATTGCAATGTCGTCGCTCCCTCGGTTAATGACTCACAGAGAGAGACTGTCTCAGATGAAAAGTAGGGTAGCAATGGGTAATAACTAACCCACAGTGGTCTGAATGGGGAAACGTGTCTACAGTCGACGCCAAAGCCACTGAGAATATTTGTATTCTCTGCTTCAAGGCTCATTTTTGTAAATTGTTCCTTTATTTTCAGTGTGAGATTTGCATTGTCCAGGGAGGGTAGTTGTGTGTGTGTGTGTGTGTGTGTGTGTGATCACTTAGTTTCTGTGCTGCTTGCTTTTACCCAACGTTCTGTCATTAGGGATGCATTATGTGTTGTCTTGTTCACAGCTTTCTCAATCTCTAATGGTCTTATTACAACAGAAGCAGGCATTTTTGAAGTGTACTTCACTGAGTACCTGGGGAGAAAATGATCCGAGTGGAGTGTCCCTCGGAGGGAGAACGGTTGAGAATAAGATGCTCTTCTTTTGGCGGTCCCACTCCGTAGTGTGGGCTACATAAGGTTACAAGACCTATTTTCTGTTTTGAAATAGAAAAACCTGTATGTGTTTTTGTCCTTGGAACTGGTTGTGCTTCCTCTCCCTCACTCTCTCCCCTCATCGCCCTGGCATGCCGCCCTCACTCTCTCCCCTCATCTCCCTGCCCGGTCCATCCGGTCTGTCCTGTTGGAGGAGCGCTATGCTGTGCCTGGTGGGCAGTGCATTACAGGTTTGACAGCTACACTGAGGTGTGAACAACGCTTCCTCTCTCTCATGCCTGACGGAGCATTATGCAATCACTTGGCTCTTCCCAGACTGGGAGACAACAGGACTGTCTGCATCTCAATTTCTGCACTGGGAGACATTTGCCTTTTGAAATCTCACTCCGACTTCAACGAGAAGCATGTTGTTCCTCATGCATAGCTAATGAGGCGTCCTAGACTCAAGTCTCTGCTTTGATCTAAGCTGTCCCCAGTACAGTTGGTGGACACCTCAGTGTCTAGCTTGCTTTTGTTCACACTTCACAGGCACTGTGGCGTTTGGTCCATGATCAGATCAGTTGTCTGTCGGTGGCGTCTCTGACCGACGGCTGTCAACGCCACACATGGCCCCAGTGCATTAGGTCTACAGATCGTTTAGCTGGAAAACCTTAATAATTCACTTCCTCCGTAATGGCTGTGGAGCTTGTGCTTCTAAACAGGCAGAAGCACCTCATATAGGCTCTGTGGCTTGGGGTTGGCTGGGGTTGAGTGAAGGTGCATAAGAGAGAGTAGTTCTGAAATCATGGGTGTCCTTTCCAGTTAAGGGATGGGGGGGGGGTTATTAGTGCGTCTTCACTCCCTGTCTCATCTGTTCTCTTGAGGAGAAGGCGGTGCCCAAGACCACTGGAGAGCGAGAGAGGGAGAAAATGGCCTTGATACATTTGATACTCCCACTTGTCAGGATACAGGAAAGATATTGACTCAGTCTATCAGTGTTCTTCCTGAACCTAGAGATGGGCCTCAGCTGTGGGGGAGAAAGTCATCCTTACACTCAAGCTCTTATCCTGTGTGTCACCCAGATTGCCATTTTAAGGAAGATGAAAGAATTGTGCTTTGAGTACAGGTGACCTTCTGCTGGGGGAAACCAGGAGTCTGGTTCTGCCTGCTGACCCTGTCTACCAAGGTCTCCCATCCTTGCTCTGTCTTCTCTCTGGTTATGTGAGAGTTCATAGGGCCTTGGTCAGCAGAGCACAGTGCATTGAAGTGACTTGGCCTTGCCTGCGCTGCCTCCTCAGTCTACATCTGAACAAGCGATAACTGAGCCCATAAATCTGGTGTTAGCAGCCTCTTCTCCCCAGAGGCAGCGCTTTATAACTGACTAATCATCGACTGTCCACCTTGGAGGGAAGAAATTAAACTCATTACTGAACTGGTCCACCCTCCATTTTGGTCCGTTGACCCATGTAATACTTTCCTTTGTCCCCCGTGAAACCTTAGCTTGCGTTCAACAGCTTTTTTTGGTGCGTCGTTGCTTTTGAAGTTTGCAAAGAGCTTTTTGTAATTATTTTCTGCACCTCCAACTGGATGGTATTATATTATGGTTCATGGCCTTGATTTGAATGTATATTATGGACCTGAAAGACTTAGGACTTCGAAGTTAAAGAAAGGAAAATGGTTTTCCACGACCCGATTTGCGCTGTCGTAGAGGTGAGAGCAGTATCGTTGTTACACTGATTTTGCGCTGTCGTAGAGGTGAGAGCAGTATCGTTGTTTCACTGATTTTGCACTGTGGTAGAGGTGAACGGTATCGTTGATTTGTTTTGCTCCCCATGCGTTTATGCACAAGCCATCTTTGCAGTGGACTTGAATAACATTTCCCCCCTAGCTGACTAAACTCTGCGTCTAGTATGGGTGGACTGGAGCGCCATCGCATAGGATTTTTTTTTTTTAAAAAATTACAGATTTTAGCAACCAAAGAGTAGCCCAAAGTAATACAGAACAATGTCTTAATTTTATGTGACGTCGGAGCTCCAGTCCTCCCACACTAGTCGCCGCTCAACTCCATCGTAAATCGTAGAGTTGAATCGTATAATTTCCCCCAGGGTTTAGTCTGCTGGTTCACAGCATTAGGCTACTGTTTACATTTCTAGTCTCCTGAGCAGTTCCGGTGTTGTCTAAATGTCAGCTAAAGCCATATATTTACACCTTGTATACATGGCTCTGAATTTCTTCTAATTCTGTCTGTTCATCTCTCTCTACAGTTTGGTAGGGATGAGAGGAAGGTAGACAGCAGGACCATCTACGTAGGCCACCGGCCCTGTCCCGCCACCGAAGCTTTAATCCCCCCCAAGTTCTGTGACAACAGGATTGTCTCTTCCAAGGTAAGATATACTGCCATGTTTTACACCGTCGACCTGTGGTCTGCTCAACACCGTAAAACGAGTGGATGTTTCGTACCATGCCCGTATATTTTCATGCTCCTCCCCAATGGAAGGCCATGTTTGCTTGTGGGACCCATCCTCTGCTCACTCGACCACTCTGCTCTCTCAACTCAGTGTTCGCTTACGCAGTGATGTTTCATCTTGGTGGACGACCCTCTCTCCTTCCACCTCTTGAATTCTAATTGTCCTCTTCTCTAGCACGTTCTCTTTTTCCCCTCCCACTGCCTCCCCGCATGCTAGTCTTCCTCCCACTGCCTCCCCGCATGCTCGTCTTCCTCCCACTGCCTCCCCGCATGCTAGTCTTCCTCCCACTGCCTCCCCGCATGCTAGTCTTCCTCCCACTGCCTCCCCGCATGCTAGTCTTCCTCCCACTGCCTCCCCGCATGCTAGTCTTCCTCCCACTGCCTCCCCGCATGCTCGTCTTCCTCCCACTGCCTCCCCGCATGCTCGTCTTCCTCCCACTGCCTCCCCGCATGCTCGTCTTCCTCCCACTGCCTCCCCGCATGCTCGTCTTCCTCCCACTGCCTCCCGCATGCCCGTCTTCCTCCCACTGCCTCCCAGTCTTCCTCCCGCATGCCCGTCTTCCTCCCACTGCCTCCCCCATGCTCGTCTTCCTCCCACTGCCTCCCCGCATGCTCGTCTTCCTCCCACTGCCTCCCCGCATGCTCGTCTTCCTCCCACTGCCTCCCCGCATGCTCGTCTTCCTCCCACTGCCTCCCCGCATGCTCGTCTTCCTCCCACTGCCTCCCCGCATGCTCGTCTTCCTCACCGCCTCCCCGTCTTCCTCACCGCCTCCCCGTCTTCCTCACCGCCTCCCCGTCTTCCTCACCGCATGCTCGTCTTCCTCACCGCATGCTCGTCTTCCTCACCGCATGCTCGTCTTCCTCACCGCATGCTCGTCTTCCTCACCGCATGCTCGTCTTCCTCACCGCATGCTCGTCTTCCTCACCGCATGCTCGTCTTCCTCACCGCCTCCCCGTCTTCCTCACCGCATGCTCGTCTTCCTCACCGCCTCCCCGTCTTCCTCACCGCATGCTCGTCTTCCTCACCGCCTCCTCGTCTTCCTCACCGCCTCCTCGTCTTCCTCACCGCATGCTCGTCTTCCTCACCGCATGCTCGTCTTCCTCACCGCATGCTCGTCTTCCTCACCGCATGCTCGTCTTCCTCACCGCATGCTCGTCTTCCTCACCGCATGCTCGTCTTCCTCACCGCATGCTCGTCTTCCTCACCGCATGCTCGTCTTCCTCACACCGCCTCCCCGTCTTCCTCACCGCCTCCCCGTCTTCCTCACCGCATGCTCGTCTTCCTCACCGCATGCTCGTCTTCCTCACCGCATGCTCGTCTTCCTCACCGCCTCCCCGTCTTCCTCACCGCCTCCCCGTCTTCCTCACCGCCTCCCCGTCTTCCTCACCGCCTCCCCGTCTTCCTCACCGCCTCCCCGTCTTCCTCACCGCATGCTCGTCTTCCTCACCGCCTCCTCGTCTTCCTCACCGCCTCCTCGTCTTCCTCACCGCATGCTCGTCTTCCTCACCGCATGCTCGTCTTCCTCACCGCATGCTCGTCTTCCTCACACTGCCTCCCCGTCTTCCTCACACTGCCTCCCCGTCTTCCTCACACTGCCTCCCCGTCTTCCTCACACTGCCTCCCCGTCTTCCTCCCACTGCCTCCCCGTCTTCCTCCCACTGCCTCCCCGTCTTCCTCCCACTGCCTCCCCGTCTTCCTCACACTGCCTCCCGTCTTCCTCACACTGCCTCCCCGTCTTCCTCACACTGCCTCCCGTCTTCCTCCACTGCCTCCCCGTCTTCCTCACACTGCCTCCCCGTCTTCCTCCCACTGCCTCCCCGTCTTCCTCCCACTGCCTCCCCGTCTTCCTCCCACTGCCTCCCCGTCTTCCTCCCACTGCCTCCCCGTCTTCCTCCCACTGCCTCCCCGTCTTCCTCCCACTGCCTCCCTGTCTTCCTCCCACTGCCTCCCTCCCACTGCCTCCCTCCCACTGCCTCCCTCCCACTGCCTCCCTCCCCAATGGAAGGCCAGTATTTGTCTGTCAGGAGAGCTGTCTGTGGTGGTAAAATACACTGCTACTATTGATGTACCAGCAGGCAGGGGTGGCGATTCAAGCTGCCCCTCTGGTTCTCTGAGCCCCCCTAAATCTCTCCCCCCTGTCAGGACTAAGGGTGTGGGTCTGAGAAGGAGGGCGTTTAGATTCATGTATATGAGGATGCAGGGGAAGAGAGAGGAAGGGGATTTTTAGTGGTGCAAAGGGTCCCACTGGGAATGGGCCAATCAATGTCTCTCGTCCTCCAGTGTGACCGTGTAAACAGTCGTTAATTACCCTGGCTGTGGTGTTTACACTTCTACCATGCACCTGCTTCCCATTATCCTGCTCCTTACAACTCCCTCGCAGGTCCTTCTCTCCCCTCTCCCTGAACTATCTTCCCTCACTCTCTCCTCCCTCATTCCACTTCCTCATTCTCTCCTCAGTCTCTCTGCCCTCCCCCCTCACGCTCCTCCTCTTATTACTACTCTCTTCTCTCTGGCAAAATGAAATGGTCCCTTACTGCTACCGTTTGCATTTCAGCACTCTCTCTCCGTCTCCATGCAAATACGTTCCTCTACACTCCCCTCTCAACAGTGGTGTGTGTCACTGTGTTTTCCTCCACCTGTATTAGCCTGTTGTGGTTTAAGTTGCCACCGGGGCGTTGTTGGGCTGTCTCGCGGGGATTTGGCAACATCAGAGTTTCTCGTTCAGCTACTGTGTGGAGTATCCGCAGTCATGCCCACTTAAATGAAAGAGCGAAACAAGTAGGATCTGCCTCCAATTTAAGGTAATCGGCTCTCCTTTCAGGGCTGGGCAAATTTAAGGAGAGACGTCGCTAATCCGAATCATTGGAATATTTGCAGGCCCCCCAGGGACTGAGAGGGAAGACTGGCTCCCTGGGTCTCAGGTGGTTCAGAGGGCAGCACCAACTCACTGGGAAAACACACGCACAGAGGATGGAAATGATTTAATATGTCCTACTAGTCCTCTACTGTAAAGACGTTGAAAAACGGGGATGTCAGAGAACTGTAAAATAGTGGTTTACAGAGACCCAGGATCCAGTGGGGTAGGCTTAGCTTGTTTTTCTCATTGTCATGAGATTTCATTGGTGCCTTCTCTCTCTCTTTGTCTTTCCAGTACACGGTGTGGAACTTTCTGCCAAAGAATCTGTTTGAGCAGTTCAGAAGAATTGCCAATTTCTACTTCCTCATCATCTTTTTGGTGCAGGTGAGTTGTGTTTATGCGTCTGTGACTCGTTTGTATGTTGAATATGCGTTAATGTTAAAATAGCTTGTTTGGGTTTTGTAAAGAGAACCAGAAGACCCATACATGTTCCTGGGAGTCTAATCTTTCAGTGGTGGGGTCATAGTATGGAGCTTAGACTGTTCAAAAGATGGTGCAATATTTGTAGGAAGAAAACAGAAACCACTTAGTTTATTGCAACCACATCTAGCGGCTAGCAGAGGTTACTGGCAACCCTGGTTCTGTGAACCAACTCTTCCCCCCTTTTTTCAGTATCTGTCCTCTAGTTTGGGAAACGCTGTTATAGCTTGTTCTACATCTTTTGTAATAGTGAGCCAACATGTTTTCAGCACTTTTTTTTATTTCCCTGACTGATTTTAAAATGACTTCTCATTCTCTTTCGTCTCTCTGCAGCAGGCATATAGTAAGTAATATGTTTGGAACGTCTCAAATCTCAATCAAATCACAGTATTGAATCGCAATACATATAGAATTGTGAGCATCATCATGCATAGCATATCGGCACCGAAGAATGGTGCTATTTCGTATTGTGAGGTCCCTGGCAATTCCAAGCCCTAGTATGTTAGCCAAACCCAGCCCTGATATGTATTTAATATTTTTATACCAAAAAGTATTTTGCACACAGTTTAAGTCGGAAGTTTACATACACCCAAGCCAAGTACATTTAAACTCAGTTTTTCACAGTTCTTGACATTTAATCCTAGTAAAAATTCCCTCTCTTAGGTCAGTTAGGAACACCACTTTATTTTAAGAATGTGAAATGTCAGAATAATAGTAGTGATTTATTTCTTTCATCACATTCCCAGTTGGTCAGAAGGTTACATACACTCTATTAGTATTTGGTAGCATTGCCTTTAAATTGTTTAACTTGGGTCAAATGTTTCAGGTAGCCTTCCACAAGCTTCCCACAATAAGTTGGGTGAATGTTGGCCCATTCCTCCTGACAGAGCTGGTGTAACTGAGTCAGGTTTGAAGGCCTCCTTGCTCGCCCACAGTTATTCAGTTCTGCCCACACATTTTCTATAGGATTGAGTTCAGGGCTTCGTAATGGCCACTCCAGTACTTTAACTTTGTTGTCTTTAGGCCATTTTGCCACAACTTTGTAAGTATGCTTGGGGTCATTGTCCATTTGGAAGACCCATTTGCGACCAAGCTTTAACTTCCTAACTGATGTCTTGAGATGTTGCTTCAATATATCCACATTGTTTTTCTGCCTCATGATGCCATCTATTTTGTGAAGTGCACTAGCCCCTCCTGCAGCAAAGCACCCCCACAACATGATTCTGCCACCCCAGTGCTTCACGGTTGGGATGGTGTTCTTTGGCTTGCAAGCCTCTCCTTTTTCCTCCAAACATAACGATGTTCATTATGGCCAAACTCTTCTATTTTTGTTTGGACATTTCTCCAAAAAGTACGATCTTTGTCCCGGTCTGCAGTTGTAAACCGTAGTCTGGCTTTTTTATGGTGGTTTTGGAGCAATGGCTTCTTCCGTGCTGAGCGGCCTTTCAGGTTATGTTGATATAGGACTCGTTTTACCGTGGATATAGATACTTTTGTACCTGTTTCCTCCAGCATCTCCACAAGGTCCTTTGCTGTTTTTCTGGGATTGATTTGCACTTTTCGCACCAAGTACATTCATCTCTAAGAGACGGAACGCTTCTCCTTCCTGAGCGGTATGACGGCTGCGTGGTCCCATGGTGTTTATACTTGCGTACTATTGTTTGTACAGATGAACGTGGTACCTTCAGGCGTTTGGAAATTGCTCTCAAGGATGAACCAGACTTGTGGAGATCTACCATTTTTTTTCTAAAGTCTTGGCTGATATTTTCTGATTTTCCCATGATGTCAAGCAAAGAGGCACTGAGTTTGAAGGTAGGCCTTGAAATACATCTACAGGTACACCTCCAATGATTTTAATTAGCCCATAAGAAGCTTCTAAAGCCATGACATAATTTTCCTGGAATTTTCCTAGCTGTTTAAAGGCACAGTCAACTCGGTGTATGTAAACTTTTGACCCACTTGAATTGTGATCCAGTGAATTATAATTGAAATCTTTCTAAACAATTGTTGGAATGTGACTTTTGTCATGCACAAAGTACATGTCCTAACCAAATTGCCAAAACTATAGTTTGTTGACAAGACATCTATGGAGTGGTTGAAAAATGAGTTTCAGTGACTCCAACCTAAGTGTATGTAAACTTCCGACTTCAAACGTGTGTGTATATATGTACACACACACAGTGCATTCAGAAAGTATTCAGACCCCTTGACTTTTTCCACATTTTGTTACGTTACAGCCTTATTTTTAAATGTGTGTGTTACAGCCTTATTTTAAAATGTGCGTGTGTGTAATTTTTGTGGGGTATAGCTATGTATTTGTCACTGAATGTGTGTTTGTAGAATGTGTGAAACAGTCAATTTGACTTCCTGTGGTCAGGCCTGTGTGTATGTGCATGTCATCCTCTGTATGCGTTTTGCGAGTTTAACCTATTTATGGCAGTTGTGAAACTGGGTGTGTGTGGGTAAGCCTCTCCTCCACTGCTCAGTGGAAAGTGTGAGTGGGCTGAGAGAATGAGGGCTGAGCCAGAGTCAAAGCACATGTTTATCCGTCGGGTCAGTGCTCACAACTGAACCACACCATTCCCACCCTGTATGGGGCATCAAACGGATGCATCCGGTTTTCAGGGGAAATGGAAAGAGCCTGAGCAACTTCCGATTTTGTCAGAAGTGAACCTTTACAGAAAGTAAAACGCACCTCAGAAGTTTTTCACCTCTGCTGCATTAGGTCCCTTTCTCTACCTCTCTTCCACATCTCTTCTATAAGGCCTAAAGATCTGCCCAGCGACGATTTAAAAAAAAAAAACTACAATTTCTCTGTCTCCCTCGTCGCTCTCCCTCTAACCCAAGGAGATGGAAACTAACCACCTCTCTCTGTAACAACTGTAACCTAAACTAAAGGTCTAAACAACCTGTCCCCAGTGTAATCTGGCCCAGTGTATTGAGCGTCAGGGAGATTCTTCTGGGAGATGAAGAGCTGGATGCATAACATTCTGAGAGGATAAGATCATGGAGTGGCTGGCTGGTATAAATAGAGTAGCCTACCAGTAGTCGTCATGCTCGTGTCAGAGAACTAGTCTAGAAACCTCGTGGTAGGGCTGGGCGATATCGATTTTATTTCAATGTTATGGTTTTGAACTTTCAAATGCCTGTATCCAAGAATCAAGGATTTTTCCCCCCACTTTTGAGTTTGTCTGCTTGTTCTCATGGTTTTTTGAAATATCTTCTTCAGTGCCTTGTTTACCTTCCCATTTAAACTAGAGATCAGTATATAATGACGAAGTGCTAATTTCTCCCCCCTAACATTGGGAGTCCTTGTACCAAAGGCGGGAAAGCAAGCGACAAGCTTAGGTCCAAAATTAGTCCATAGAATGGCTTTGTCATAAGAGTGAAACCTCTCGCTTCGCTGCCTCCTCTCTGTTTACACACACACACCAAGCCCCTCCCCTGCCACGTACACAACAACGATGATAGAGCACTTCTTCCTCTCTGACAAGTGCTTTCAACTCGCTATTTGTATTTGAGGTTTTGTCCAAAAGAATTGGTCACATGGACACCGAAACACATTGACAGGATTTTTACTAGAATTGAGAACTTTCTAACAATGTTTCTCAACTTCTCAAGTTATGGCTCCTGAGTGGCAGAGCACTTTAAGGCACTGCTTCACAGTGCTTGAGATGTCCCTTCGGCCCCGGGTTCTCTCACAACCGGCCGTGGCCGTTGAGCGAGACAATTGGCCCAACGTCGTCCGGTTTAGGGGAGGGTTTGGCTGGTCGGGATGTCCTTGTCCCATCACGCTCTGGCGACTCCTTGTGGCGGGCCGGTTGTACGCGGTTTCCTCTGACACATTGGTGTGGTTGGCTTCCGGGTTAAGCGATCAGTGTGCCAAGAAGCAGTACGGCTTGGCAGGGTCGTGTTTCGGAGGACGTATGGCTCTCTACCTTTGTCTCTCCCGAAACCGTACGGGAGTTGTAGTGATGGGATAAGACTAACTACCAATTGGATATCACGAAAAAGGGGTGAAAGTACCAACAATAATGGTACCATCAATGAACATTAGTTCTTGTAAATTAAAGGGGAACTTAACCACTAGACTCTATTTTGGTGTTTTTCTGGTCTCTGCTTAATTTTGAGTGATGAGGTGTTTCAGACATAGACTAGCTGTAGTTTTTTAAAATTTTTGTGCCGGGAGACTTCAACCAATGACGTCATTGGTTGATTAAGCCTGTTGTGATTAAAAATTAACGGAGATGTTTGTAGCTATTATTGCGGCCTTTTGTGTTTCGCCGATCACACGAGTAAATATGTTTCTGTTAGTTCAATAGAGCCGTTGGACTCAACGGTGTTCCTATCTTCCAGGATGTTGCAGGATCTCTAGGCTGACTCATTTTCCCTGGCTTTGTAAGACTACAGCCAGACAGGAGCCATCATTTCTTTCTTCGTCTCACCCTTGAAGGCAGACTTCAAAACAGTGGCGGTACTAGATTACAGGTTCACTGGATCTATGTTAACCGTGCACTGCTGTGTAAATTCACCTCGGTCTTCAGAGCAATTAAACGTTGTCTTGAATACAAGCCATGTCTATTTATTTGCTATATTGACAGACTAACCTACTGTTTTATTGAAACATGTTTACTTGCCAACCAATTAGTTTAAATGATACACAAACTCCCTGCATCATTTGTTTTAGCACTAAGATTGATGCGAGTTTATCCAAATACATTTAATGAATTGATCAATAAGTTGAAATCAACACTTTATAGGTTTCTGATAAAGCTGGAATCATTTAGCCACTTGTCAGTACTAGTAAAACAAAGTTATATAAAACACTTATATACATATGTACGACAGCTAGCAATATCTGGACCACAATGCAGTTGTGAGCATACTTGGCATTCAATATTATACTACAACATCAGTCTAACTGAATATGGATGTTGGTTGAATGTTCTTCATCTGGTGAACTTCTTGTGTTGGGGAATGGCAGCTGGTTTAGCAGGCTTTGGTGATGTTGGGTTTGGGGAACTGTGGCTCTGGCTCCTTGTAGACCACCGTCTGGCCCTTTCTGAACTCCACAGCCAGCTGGACAAGCCTCTTGTCCACTTTCTTCACCACCCACTGCTTCAACCTCTTGGAGACGATTTCATGGAATGACATGTTGACTGGTCATGAAGATGTGTAACCATACAATGAATTAAAAAGGGTACTGTGGAATGGTGTTTTGTTACACTCTGAGTCAATGGGGCTTTTAGCAAATAGTGTAAAAGTTTGAGCAGCACTTGTGGACAGTCCACAGTCTTGTGGACAGTTCAGTGTTATTGGTGGTTTTTGTTTTCTCAACCGGGTAGTCTGTTTTCATTACTACTTTTGGCTGTCCTGGCTTGTTTAAAGTCCGATGGGTTTACAGGCTCTGTACTACTGAAGCATATGTCAAGGTCAGCAGCAGCAGCATGGTTAGTCTGTAGGACTCATAGTCAGTGCTTCAGCCAACATTTTACACTTTGCCCCCATCAATACACACTCGAACAACAACTTTGTCCACCCACCGCCCTCATGGCAATGGATCACGCATACTAACCTTCGCAAAAAATACTTTTTCCCAACAGACACCAGTTGGTCACTGCATTAACAATCAACTTGCATCCTAATAACTACAGTAGGTGTAGCCTACTTATAAACACACCAACCATGATGACAAGACCGTGAAAAGGGATAACTAGTCAGTTACACAACCGAAATGTGTCTTCTGCATTTAACCCAACTTTTCTGAATAAGAGAGGTGCAGGTTGCTGCCTTAATTGATGCCCAGGGAGGAGGAGTTGTTAAGGGTTAACTGCTTTGCTCAAGGGCAGATTGACAGATTTTTCCACTGTGCCGGCTCCGGGAATCGAACCAACAACTTTCGGCCCAAAGCTCTTAACCGGTAGGCTACCTGCCGCGGACCGTGTGCATGCCTAGCTCCAGTATATTTATTTGCTCGTCATGGAAAGATTTAATAGATTTCCGGTGACTTACGCTAGTTCCTGGTGCTGAGCTTGATGTTCGTGCCTCTGCAGTTATTGATTAGACTCTAAATAGAACAGTCATGTTGGCATCTGCGGTAGCTAGCTAGCCTAACGGTTAGCTAAACGTAACCTAATGAAAACATTAGCTTGAGAAGTTACAAATCACATCGTCAGACAGCAGCTGCCTAATTATAATGAACAATAATATAACACAACCGGCAACAATGTCAAAGATTTAAGTTAAGGCTGTCCCCGACTAAAATAAATCTTGTTTGGCCGAAAGTGGTCTGTTCTGTCGACCAATTGATTGGTAGAAATTTGAAACGTGAATTTTTCAATATACGCACCCATGTATTTTAATAAAATCAACTATATGCTTGGTTGATGCTGTTTGATTTAAATAAGACCATTGACTCGAGGGAGCCAAAGATCAAGATAACCAGAAGAGGAGAACCTGCCCGACCATCCTCTTGCTGGCTTTACCAGATTCTGCTATTACTCTCCTGAAGTTGTCGGCAATTGGCTACACGAGGAGTCTGCAACCTTTCATGTGGAATGCCAATTTATCTGACTATTTCGTGCCAGTTATGGTTTTCATATGGACATTTTGTGGAACAGTTTCATTTAATTTACGTAAAAGTAGCCTACATAAAGCCAACAAATAAAACATTGCAGCCTGCAGGTAGAACATACCCTGAAAAATAAATATCCTATAAATCACATTGGTTACGCATGGCTTGTCTGCAAATTAACTTCAAACATATAAAATATTCTGGGCTCCTCAGTTTCCCGGTGCCAGTGACTGAGCCAGACACACTGTAGGCTATTTGTCCAAGGGTTAAGAGCTCATCAGCCAGACTTATTTTATGTTTCCACTGGATCAGGGCATGACATTTTTCCCATTCACACGGAGTGGTTATCAAAAGGGAGAGAGCTGGAAAGATTTTAAAAATACATTGAACTACTGTCCTCAATGGATGTAAAAATATACTTTGTTTGAGGGGAAGAACATATTACTTTGAGAAGCTCCAGAACATTATGGTGGTGCGTTAAGCCAATCTGAAATACTATCATATTCTCAAATGGGCACATTTTTATATGCCCACATTTGAACACAGGCCAGGTAGCCTATAGGCCTACTTCGATCTGTAATCCGGTGCGCTTCCTTACTCCACAATGACTGTAGCGCTCCAAACAAAAGACAATGACCTAAATTGACAGCTCATAAATGAAATAAACTAACTTATTTATCACAAGTGTAGCATAGGTTGTGCGCACTGCAAACTACGTGTCTACTTTGACAATGGAAATACCTGGAATAATATATTGAATGCATTTACAGAAATTACCATAACCAAACATTGTAGATTAGGAATTAAAGGTAAATGTAGGGTACTGCTGGTGATGTATGTAATGGGGAATTGATATATGCAGAGAATTCACACAATGCATGTGCACAAATTGGTCGTAGAGCACATTCTGGAGAGAGACGTGCATTTTGGCCACCCTCCCCTTCTTGGACTGTGCCATCCACGTAACCTCCACAATGGATTACTCTCATCGTCTGCAATGGATTAGTTCACTGAGATGGCCGCAAATCAGACAGGTGTCTCTCGTGTGCCATAAAGAAATAAATATATATTTGCTGTCGCTCAACCTAAATAAAATTTTGGGCGAACAACCGTTTATGGCCCAAAGAATCAACCAGTCGACTAATTGGGGTCAGCCTTAGTTACAGTTCAAATGAGAATCGGTCCAACTGAAATAAATTAATTAGCCTCTAATCTATGGATTTCACATGACTGGGAATACAGATATGAATCTGTTGGTCACAGATGCCTTATAAAAATGGGCCTCACAATAGCCCCCAGGATCTAGTCACGATATTTCCGTGCATTCAAATTGCATTGATAAAATGCTCGTTGTCCGTAGCTTGTTCCTGCCCATACCATAACCCAACCACCACCATGGGGCACTCTGTTCACAACGTTGACTTCCGCAAACCGCTCGTCCACACAACGCCATTCACGTGTTCTGCATTTGAGGTGAATTGGACGTACTGCCAAATTCTCTAAAATAATGCTTGGGGGGGCTTATGGTAGAGAAAATAATATTAAATTGTTAACAGCTCTGGGGGACTTTACAGTCAGCATGCCAATTGCACCCTCCCTCAACTTACGACATCTGTGGTATTGTGTTGTGACAAAACAGCACATTTTAGAATGGCCATTTACTGTCCCCAGCACAAGGGGCACCTGTGTCCCTGTTGTTTAATCAGCTTCTTGATATGCTACACCTGTCAGGTGGATTGATTTATCTTGGCAAAGGAGAAATGCTCACTAACCATCCACATTGATGGGACAGTAGTGGAGAGGGTAGTAAGTTTTAAGTTCCTTGGCGTACACATCACAGACCAACTGAATTGGTCCACCCACACAGACAGCATCGTGAAGAAGGCGCAGCAGCACCTCTTCAACCTCAGGAGGCTGAAGAAATTTGGCTTGTCACCAAAAGCACTCACAAACTTCTACAGATGCACAATCGAGAGCATCCTGTCGGGCTGTATCACCGCCTGGTACGGCAACTGCTCCGCCCACAACCGTAAGGCTCTCCAGAGGGTAGTGAGGTCTGCACAACGCATCACCGGGGGCAAACTACCTGCCCTCCAGGACACCTACACCACCTGATGTCACAGGAAGGCCATAAAGATCATCAAGGATAACAACCACCCGAGCCACTGCCTGTTCACCCCATTATCATCCAGAAGGCGAGGTCAGTACAGGTGCATCAAAGCTGGGACCGAGAGACTGAAAAACAGCTTCTATCTCAAGGCCATCAGACTGTTAAACAGCCACCACTAACATTGAGTGGCTGCTGCCAACACACTGACTCAACTCCAGCCACTTTAATAATGGGAATTGATGGGAAATTATGTAAAATATATCACTAGCCACTTTAAACAATGCTACCTAATACCCTACATTATTCATCTCATATGTATATGTATATACTGTACTTATTATCTACTGCATATTTATGTAATACATGTATAACTAGCCACTTTAACTATGCCACTTTGTTTACATACTCATCTCATATGTGTATATACTGCACTCAATACCATCTACTGTATCTTGCCTATGCCGCTCTGTACCATCACTCACTCATATATCTTTATGTACATATTCTTATCCCCTTACACTTGTGTCTATAAGGTAGTAGTTTTGGAATTGTTAGCTAGATTACTTGTTGGTTATTACTGCATTGTCGGAACTAGAAGCACAAGCATTTCGCTACACTCTCATTAACATCTGCTAACCATGTGTATGTGACAAATAAGATTTGATTTGAAGCAAATGTATTTTATTTTTTGTGTGGAACATTTCAGCTTTTTTTATTTCAGCTCATGAAACATGGGAACACTTTACATGTTCCATTTATATGTTTGTGCTTCGGAATTTCTAGCGAGCATATTCTGAAAACCAGCTAGATTTTGGTTTAGGATAAACAAATGTAGTTTACTTGCTAGGTAACTTTAGCTACGCTATCTCGGCTTGACTTTTCTGCTGCTTTTCTTCCTCTTTGAAGTGAAGGGGAACATCTCTTTGCTAGCATCCCTTTTTAACGTTCAACGACATGGCAACCCTATCAGTTGAGACTTCAGTTCCGTTTCTAAATCCTCTGGCTTAAACTACTGGCTAGACTTTTTAATATTTTTCACCTCCACAGGGCGCTCCATGTGCTGAAATCGCTATGCATTTGTGGTTTGCTGATAGGCATGGCAATATAGCTTCCCGTTTCTACCGGTGAGATGCATAAATGCTCGTATTTGCATGTAGTGAGGAAATCTGTCATTATTGTGACATGTTCATAGCTTATTAATGGAAATACAGTGCATTCGTAAATTATTCAGACCCCTTCCCTTTTTCTTCCATTTTGTTACGTTACAGCCTTATTCCAAAATTGATTAAATAAAATTCTACACACAATACCCCATATTGGCAAAGCGAAAATAGGTATTTTAGAATTTTTTGCAAATGTTTAAAACAGATATACCTTATTTGCGTAAGTATTCAGACCCTTTGCTATGACACTGAAAATTGAGCTCAGGTGCATCCTGTTTCCATGAATCATCATTGACGCTTCTACAACTTTATTGGAGTCCACCTGTGGTAAATTCCCTTGATTGGACATGATTTGAAAAGCTACACACCTGTCTATTTTAAGGTCCCACAGAAAGAAAAAATAAACAAACCACGAGGTTGAAGGAATTGTTCGTAGAGCTCCGAGACAGGATTGTGTTCAGGCACAGAGCTGGGAAAGGGTGGCAAAAAAAAGCTGCACCATTTGAAGGTCCCCAAGAACAGTCACTTCCATTCTTAAATGGAAGAAGTTTAGAACCACCAAGCCTCTGGATGGGCGGCTAACTCTTGGAAAACTGATCGGGGAGAAGGGCCTTGGTCAGGGAGGGGACCAAGAACCCGATGGTCACTCTGACATAGATCCAGAGTTTCTGTTTGGAGATGGCTGTCCTTCTGGAAGATTCTCCCATCTCTGCAGCACTCCACCAATCAGGCCTTTATGGTAGTGGCCAGACGGATGCCACTCCTCAGTATAAGGCACATGAAAGCCTGCTTGGAGTTTGGCAAAAGGAGCCTAAAGACACTCAGACCATGAGAAACCAGATTCTCTGGTCTGATGAAACCAAGATTAAACTCTTTGGCCTGAATGCCAAAGTTCTGGAGGAAAACTGACACCATCCTTACGGTGAAACGTGGTGGCAGCATCATGCTGCAGGGACCGGGGGACTAGTCAGGATCAAGGGAAATATGAATGGAGCAAACTACAGAGATCCTTGATGAAAACTTGCTCAGGACCTGACTGGTTCACCTTCCAACAGGACAGCAACCCTAAACACACAGCCAGGATAACAGAGGCTTTGGGACAAGTCTCTGAATGTCCTTGTGGCCCAGCCAGAGCCCGGACTTGAACCCAATCAAACATCTCTGGAGAGACCTGAAAATAGCTGTGCAGCTACGCTTCCCATCCAGCCTAACAGAGCTTGAAAGGATCTGCAGAGAAGAATGGGAGGAGTTCCCCAAATTCAAGTGTGCCAAGCTTGTAGCGTACCCAAGAAGTCATACCCAAGAAGACTCGAGGCTGTAATTGCTATCAAACGTGCTTCAAAGTACTGAGTACTTGTGATTATTTTTAAATGTGCAATTACTAAAAACCTGTTTTTGCTTTGTCATTATGGGGTATTGTGTGTAGATTGAGGGGGGGAACTAATCCATTTTAGAATAAGGCTATAATGTGAAAGTAAAGCGTTCTGAATACATTCTGAATTGACTATATGCGGTGAAATGTCCTTTTAATGCTCAGTCTATTGTTCGGCATTGCGGTATGACTTGTGCGTCTAATTTTCTCACTCATTATTCATTCAGGATGTGTAATCATGGTAACATTCCCATTAATGTAGAAGTGTTCAGAAAGATTCTATTATTACCAATAAAAGTTGCTCAAATGACACACTAGATTATTTAGCATTCCTTTCTATTGGGCACACAATCTGAAACAGCAAATGTATCCAACATTTGTAGTCACAAGTTTAGTAGTCATTGTAGTCATTGTGTGCTATGAATATAGGACCAAATACTTAACTTTTTATTACTTTAATACATATAATTGCATTTGTCACAGTACTTTAGGTCCACTAAAATAAGGGGGAGTTGGGGCTGGGCAATGTGCCCAACATATTAGATCACTTTATTTTTTTGACGTTATTTTGTTTTTTAATAATAGTTGTAAATTTTCTTGTCGTGTGTGTGTGACCCCAGGGTGGAAACGCATACATTCTAAGTGATTTCAATGGGTCTTTCTCCTTTCTGATTTTGTTTTATACTGTTCAATTCAACTTCAACCCCCAAAAAGTCAATTTTCAGCCATTTCTGCATTTGAGATCATTTCTACCCTGCCATGTAGGGCTGCACGATATGGGCAAGTAATCTGGGCCTTATTTTTAACAATGTTGCAATTTGACTTGTGATTTAGAGCAAAACACTTGGAATCATGGGACTATGTCTTTTCTAATTATGTAGTTAGAATATAATAGTGGGCATTTTTTAATAGTGTTTGACATTACAATGAATGAGAATGCCAGGGAGGAGTTATTGCGACAGGGTAGGAACTAATGTGTTGATATGCGTTTCCTATAATCTTTGGCTACGTTGAATGTATTCTCTTAGCTACTTCATGTAGCTAACATTATTCTTGCTTTGCGTTTACAACTTTAATTTAGAAGACACTGTTGCACAAACATGTTGATTTAGGTCTACACAATCACTGGTATTATCAGGCTGTATAGCTAATTACGCTTGCCCTTACTCAGTACGTGTATTAGCTAGCTAGCTAGTGATTAGCAGCTAACAAGATTTAGGCCCAACTTGCTAAGAAAAGACAAACTAGCTGTTTGCAGATGTAAGAAACACAAGCTAATAGTGTCATTATAGAATACTAGTATTTATATTAAGATGCAAAGTGACAACTACAGTGTTGCATATGCTGCATTGACCATGACGCAAGTGTTGCATATGCTGCATTGACCATGACGCAAGTGTTGCATATGCTGCATTGACCATGACGCAAGTGTTGCATATGCTGCATTGACCATGACGCAAGTGTTGCATATGCTGCATTGACCATGACGCAAGTGTCTCGTGTTTGAGGAACATCAAATGCGCTCCATTAGTGACGGGGCTTAGCTAGGTCTGTGTGGAAAGTGGCATAGAGGGAGTGGAGAGGGATGACTCAAGTAGCGAAGTAAACTGTAAAGATGGACGCTACACACTGCGTATCACATTTTAACAAACCAAACATTCAAATACCGGTATAGAAGGTAAAAACCAAAACCGGTCCGTTCATCAATACCGGTATATCGCAAAACACGTATACTGCCCAGCAGTAGGGGGAGTATGCACAAGAAGTGTGTGTGGAATGGATGGAAATACCCTCAAATTAAAGCTGACAATCTGCAATTTAACCTCAGTCATTGCATAATTTCACATTCAAAGTGCTGGATTACAGAGCCAAAACATGTCACTGTTTACATTTTTTGCCATTTCGTCCAGCCCTACCCCAACAAGGTTGAAGAGATGCGTTGGTCTTGAACTCTGTTTATTGGTTATTTGATGTCCCCAGCCAACAGCACAGCCTCCTCCATCAGTGTTCTTTACCTATTTTGAGTCTCTATCAGTGGGTTCATCTTAGTGTATTGTGTGTGCAGTCCATATGTACTGGAGTGTGCAGTTAACTAAATGTGCATAGTGTGTTTGATTAAGATGAAAGGTTTAAGTGCAGTGTAAACGTGAGTCATGATTTTGTAATCGTGTGTCTCTTGTGTGTGGGTGTGTTTTGGGGTGGTATGGGCTGTGCTCACATGTTTACCCAGCCTGGCGTGTGGCATGCCATTTCTCAGCTAATCCAACCTCTCTGGAAGAGAGCCTAACTGTCCAGGTCCCCCCCACGCAGCCTACCATTATATCACACGGTGTAGCACAAACAACCTGCATTCACATCACAGCCAAAAATAAACCCTTTCAATTACCAGAATCCAAACCTCGCACAACCCCCCCCCCCCCCTCCTTCCCCCCTCTTTCTCAGTTAGTGAGTCTCCGTTCAATGTCTTGCTCTTAGTCTCTCACTCTCTTACTGAGCTTTTCTTTTTCTCTCATCTCCCTGTTAACAAGTCTCCCTCTCTCCCTTTCCCTCTCCATTAGCAGGTATCTCTCCATTCATCCATCCCAGTTAGTGATGGTCTCCATCTCAGCAGGTTTCTCTCTCCCCGTTTAGTGATGGTCTCTTTCTCTCAGCAGGTCTCTCCCTCCCCGTTTAGTGATGGTCTCTATCCCTCTGTTGGTGAGTCTCGCTCTCTGCAGCGAAAGCTGCACCGCTGACGTCAGCAGCCAGGGAGCCCGCTGTACTTATGAGAGCCTCAAATAGACTCTGGCTGCCTTTTTTATAAGAAAAGCACCACTCGCCTATAAATAGCCCTGCATGCCTTTTGCTGCCTGACTCCTGATCGAATGGGAGCAGATCAGGGGCAGGAGATGGAGGGAGAGAGGGAGGATGAGAGGGCCATTTCCTCCCCTGCCCTGGGATGTGAGTCACTCACTCTGACACACTTCTTCCCTGTTTTTCAGTGTCAGATCTCACATCAGTTCTGTGGAGTCGTCTTCTTGACTGACTAGGTCTGAGTGTTTTTGGTGCAGTGTGGAGGAGGCGAGTTTGAGGAATGGGCCTGGTGTTTTGTGGATATTCGGGTGGGATACGGTCTAGTTGTGTGATTCATGTGACATTACCTCTCCTTCCCTCATACATTTTCTAGACTCCACCAAACTAATGAGGCTGAGTGAAAATGGCCTTCCCCACCTAGGTAATGCTAGGGAGAACATTGGAGTGGTGCTCACTCAATGTATTGTACTAAGTGCATGGCTGTGGAATGTTTGTGTGCTATAGTGCCCTCTGTAGTGGCCACTCTCTCTGCAGTATTGTGTCCCGAAACTAAATCCGGTCGGGTGGGACAGACCATGTACCGGTCGGGGACAATACTGTCCTCAGCACTTTCAGATGCAGCTAGCCTGGACTGGCTGCATCTAGCCCCTCTCCCTACTGGCTTTTATCAATTTATTAGATCGAAAAACAATGTGCTCCTCAGTCCGCTCCCACCCAACATCCATCACCTATGGGGCCAGGAGGCAGCATTAGTTACAGCTGCTTTCTGCTGAATAGACTTTTACGGAGTGTGGTGAGGGTCAGGGCTTGGCTGGGATAGGAGAGTGGATCGGTGGGAGATATTCATTAAAACTTCATCAGATGGAACTGGTGGGTCCACTGAGGAGTCTAACACCTGGGTCCACACAGCTCCACATATTCTATTGAAGTGTTTTCTCTTTCTGTCTGGAAACACCTGCAGCTGTAGAAGAGGCAAGGGTGGTTTCACTGTTTCTCTCTTCTTTTGAGTCCCAGGGAGAGAAACAATGCAGAGTCTGTTCCCTGTTTTTCCAGATTCTGCATTCTGGCTGAAGGTTCAATGTGCCCCAGTCCATCTCTGCCTTTTTTTATAATAGATTTCTTAACTAATCACAGCAGTCTCAGATGCTTTAGCGCTTAGCCTGGTGGTGTGTGTACGTTAATCTCAATAAATAGACCCATTTTGCTCTAACGATAAATAAATAAAAATGTTATGCACAGTTGCGTTACATTAGCGGAAGGGCTCTAGACTGACTCTCCAGTGCCAAGTAAGACATTAAATAAGTTCGCTATTTCATCAAGCATATTCAGGGAATGCATGATACATATTTTGATGTGCAACATATCAGTCAAAATAGGATCATGTATGATCAGATTTATTTAGAAATTAATTTGCCTGCGTGTTTTGTGTGGATATTAGCCTAGCCTATATGCTACATAATTTACAACCTGAGGAAGTGGGAACTCTAAACACGTTAGCTAGATTGTCAACTGTAATATGATATTGTTGCTAGATGGCTACAGTGCATTCGGAAAGTATGCAGGCCCCTTTTCCACATTCTGTTACCTTACAGCCTTATTCAAAAAAAAAAAAAAATATAATAATAATGATTCAATCTACACACAATACCCCATAATAAGAATGTGAAGAATGTCTATAAACAGTGTTGTAGTGATGTGCACATAAATATGGGTTGTATTTACAATAGTGTTTGTTTTTCACTGGTTGCCCATGTGATCATCCTTGATGTTTCTACAACTTGATTGGAGTCCACCTGTGGTAAATGTAAAATTGATTGGACATCATTTGGAAAGGCACACACCTGTCTATGTAAGGTCCCACAGTTGACAGTGCATGTCAGAGAAAAAACCAAGCCATGAGGTTGAAGTAATTGTCCGAACGGATTGTTTCGAGGCACAGGGGAAGGGTACCAAAAAACATCTGCAGCATTTGAAGGTCCCCAAGAACACCGGGGCCTATATTATTAAATGGAAGAAGTTTGGAACCACCACCAAGACTCTTCCTAGAGCTAGCCGTCCGGCCAAACTGAGAAATCGGGGAGACCGGGAGGGGACCAAGAACCCGATGGTCACTCTGACATAGATCCATAGAACCTTCTAGAAGGACAACCATCTCTGCAGCACTCCACCTATCTGGCCTTTTATAGTAGAGTGGCCAGATGGAAGCCACTCCTCAGTAAAAGGCACATGTAGTCTATTCACTGAAACTACCTACCTAAGCAAACTTGCTTCGTAAGAGGGCAATATCGGTGTCAGTCTTTTTCGGTTTATCGTCCCAGCTCTGTTGTATGTACAGTATCAGTCAAAGGTTTGGACACACCTAGTCAATGAAGGGTTTTTATTTTTTACTATTTTCTACATTGTATAATAATAGTGAAGACTAACTCTTAATTAACCACTAGCCTAGCTAATGTTAGCGTGCTAGCTATAATTGGTAAAATATTGTACTTTTTGCAAATTCGTAACAGGTAATATGAATTGTAATATATGGACATTCCCAGATGAATACAGATCATATGAAATGTGAAATATCCTACTAAATGGAGTGTCTTGGATTTACGTGCATAAGGTGTCATCGTATCCCCACAGATCAAATTAATTTCAACAGTACAGTCCACTAGTATGCTGCACTGGTGTAAAATGTCACTATTGTATATGATTTGTATATTCACATATCTGGGTCATTTATACTTTTTTTTAAATAGTTTTTTTACATTATTTATTGAATATTCGAAATATACAATATACTAGCAGTGAAGCAGCTCAATAACTACATGTTATTGGAATGTACCATGGAATCGGTACATCAAAAATCTCTTCCCAACTAGTTTGTATTCTGTATGGCACAGTTGTCAACATCCTGGTCCTCAAATGAAACTGGTATACTTTCCTATTTATGCTATTTTTATTCCTCTGCCAGTTTTGATCCTTTATATTGGGCAGACAGACCAGTTTTCTACCTCCTCCCGCTGCCACCCGCCTCCATTTTTGGGGCAATTCTGTAATCAATTGGTTGTAAACTCTTGGATTGAGCAGACCTTCCCGTACAATTCTGATAACTCCATGAAGGACATAACTCTACCATTCCAATTAACAATATAATGTAAGAACAAAATACCCTTTTCAAACAACTTTCCCATAAATACAGGTATTTTATCAACCAGCACATTTGAGTTCAGCCATAATATTTGTTGTAATATTTGTTCTATCTTTTCAGGGGGATGAAATTGTAGCCAGCTCTGCAATGCTCGTTTGAAAAAGAGACTGGTTCGCGCCCGGGTATGGGCGAGGGGACGGTTTAAAATTATACTGTTACACTATCATTAGCATCTAACGGCTATACAAAGTGGTACTGTAGACATATATATTTCACACACACACACACACACACACACACACACACACACACACACACACACACACACACACACACACACACACACACACACACGGGCATTCACAGTAATGTGAATTAATCACGATAATAAAAAAGCAAATTGTGAACCAATAACGAACATGCCCCGGTCAAAAAAGGGCACTGTTACCCTTGCATCGATGTTAGTTAATGTTACCAACACCGGATAGGTTCAGTGAAAGGTGTGGTTTTACAGGGTAGACCATAGTAGTACAGGGCCCCTGGAGCAAATTGGAGGTAAGTGCCTTGCTCAAGGGCACATTGACAGATTTTCCACTTTGTCGCCTCAGGTATTCGAAGCCGCGACCTTTCGGTCACTGGCCCAACGCTTTAACCTCTAGACCTACTGCTGCCCTGCGTATGTGAGCGGAAGAGTGAGGCTGTGTTAGTGGGGAAGCAGCATGTTCCTCATTGTCAGTCCTCTCACAGGAAAGCAGGAGAACACCAGACCGAGAGGGCTCACAACATGTCTCCTGCTCCTGCCTCAGAGGATGCCTATCTGACAGCTTGTACAGCTCATGCTCCGAATGACAAATAAGAGCCACTCTGCGCACTGGTGTGTGTACGTGTGTGTGTGTTCTGTAACACAGGCCACTTGCTCAGTGGAAGCCCCGGTGGTGAGAGCCTTTTGCGTGCTGCAGGATCAGGGGAGAGGGGGTAAAATCTGTCGTGTGACAGCATTAAGAGGCTACACAACACATTCTCTCTCTCACACACACACACAATTACACAATCGTTGCATGTTGTTGGGGGCTGTTTTTGCTGGTAAGCTTTTGGCTTGTAGCTCCAGTCAGGCGGTGATCCTGAGCCACTGGTTGTTTGGGATTACCTGATTGGCCCTGTGCAGGCATGCTCTTTAGGAACATTAGTGGTTCAGGTTCCTGTATGTACACACACACACACACACACACACACACACACACACACACACACACACACACAC
The DNA here is from genome assembly GCF_021184085.1 of Oncorhynchus gorbuscha. NCBI lineage: Eukaryota > Metazoa > Chordata > Actinopteri > Salmoniformes > Salmonidae > Oncorhynchus > Oncorhynchus gorbuscha. The sequence continues at coordinate 34,083,512 of NC_060195.1, read as the reverse complement.
ACACACACACACCAGATTCCTGTACAGCCCCTGGCCTGCGGTGGAGGACTGCTCTCAGCAGGAGAGGAGAGCTTGCTCAGTGGTCTGAGACGCTGGCACCAGAACCAGGCAGGCGGCAGGCACCAACCCCTGTGTGTGCAGATTAAATACCACAGTGGCCCTGGCCCACTTGATTAGATGTCCTCCAAGCTGCTTGGGTTCTCCTCCCACTCTGTCTCGGTATGAAATGTCTCATGCCCCTCTGTTGGACCGGAGAGATTAGGCGGGTGTGCACACGCACACGCACACACACAATACAAGGAAGGAATCTGTCATAACTTGTCCAACTTTATTTTCCCATTCAGTGTATTTTCATTTAAGAAATGGTCTTGGAAATGACTCCTGTACTGAACAACTCCCGAGACGGAGTTTTCTGCATTCCCTATGTTGTAGTCGAGATAGTCGTTAGGACTTATGACCTAGTCAGTGTTATCTACAGTTTAGTATATAGGCTACCATTACAATTAGTCGACTAGTTATTAGAGCTAGTAGTACATTTTATCCTAAGACTTCATGAACGGGATTGTATAGTCCGTAAAGTTTCTGCTGTTCTCTCCTACAGGTGATCGTAGACACCCCCACCAGCCCAGTCACTAGTGGCCTGCCTCTGTTCTTTGTCATCACTGTCACAGCCATCAAACAGGTAAGAAACGGCAGCACTGTCCCCTTTAACCCCCCCAAATAGATGTAGAATTACTAGAACCGGCATCCCCATTCTGAGGGGCCTTTCACATTCTAGTGACTATTTCTGTGGCTCTCCATGTGTCTCCACCACCTCTCTTCCATGTTAAACATTTGTTTTCCCTTTCTGTAAAAGTTTATTTTTTAGGGTGTGAAGTATGGAATTGTTGTCTATGGTTTTGTCATAGCCAAAGTAATGCTGGCTATGCGATGGTGATTTTCTTTTAAAGAGAAGGGGAACGTTGTCTTGGAACATGACCAAACGGTACAATAGTCGCTCGTATAGAAACAAATGATCAGAGGAGTCTCTTTTCTGTTGAAGCGTGTCCAAGCTCTTAGATGTATTGTTTTATGAATGGGCTTTTCTGGTGGCCTGCTGCTAGGGCTTTTTGAAATGCACAATGGAGGGTGGACTTCCTTCCAAAAATATATATGGGACACACTGATAGCAGCTAGCGATGCTGCTGCTGCATTTAGCCAGGCTTTGAAGTGGGACACAAGGGGAGGCTCTGTAGACTGGGTTAGGTGAGCCCTGCAGTCAGTCCCTTATTAAACAGACTTTGTAGCTCCCTCTCTGTCCATCCACCTACCACCCTCTCTATCCTCCTCCTGTTTCATCCCTGCATCATCCCGAGCTCCCGAGTGGCGCAGCGGTCTAAGGCACTCCATCTCAGTTCTCGGGTTGTAACTACAGACCCTGGTTTGTTTCCAGGCTGTATCACAACTGGCCGTGATTTGGGAGTACCATAGGGCGGCGCACAATTGGCCCAGCGTCGTTAGGGTTTGCCCGGGGTAGGCCGTCATTGTAAATAAGAATTTGTTCTTAACTGACTTGATAAAATCCCTCCTTCCCTCCCTCTGGCATCTTTCTTCCTCTATCCCTCTTATCCCTGTTACCCTGACCTCTGACACTGACTTTCTATTGGCCCTCTCTTCATGTCCCATTTCACTCTCTTCTCCCCATCTTTCTTTCTCCCTCCTTACTTCTCTCTCTCCTCCCCTCCTCTCACCTCCCCTCCTCTCACCTCCCCTCTTCTCCCGCCATCGCTCTCAGGGCTATGAGGACTGGCTGCGGCACAAGGCAGATAATGAGGTGAATAAGTACCTGGTGACAGTGCTGGAGGACGGCCGGAGAGCATGCAAGGAGAGCGAGAAGATCAAGGTACCTTTTAGCAAGCTGCACCTCTGTCAAGTTCCCCGGAAATAAATATCCCCTTAGGGACATGGGGAGGGAGGGAGAGGTAATTGGAATCTTGGCATGTTCTTGTATGGCTCTATGGTATGGTAATCCCAAGTAGGTGATGCAGAATGGAGGAAGATGATACAATTCAGTCAAAACATTGAGGACACCTGCTCTTTCCGTGACAGAGGTGAATCCCGGTGAAAGCTATGATCCCTTATTGAGGTCACTTGTTAAATCCACTTCAATCAATCAAGATGAAGTGGAGGAGACTGGTTAAAGAAGGCTTTTTAAGCCTTGAGACATGGATTGTGTGTTCACCATTCAGTGGGTGAATGGGCAAGATACAGTTGAAGTTGGAAGTTTACGTTCACTTAGGTTAGAGTCATTTAAAACTAGTTTTTCAGCCACTCCACAAATTTCTTGTTAACAAGCTATAGTTTTGGAAAGTCGTTTAGGACATCTACTGCGTGCATGACACAAGTTATTTTTCCAACACTTGTTTACAGACAGATTATTTCACTTATAATTCACTGTATCACAATTCCATTGGGTCAGAAGTTTACATACACTGTGCCAGTTGACTGTGCCTTTAAACAGCTTGAAATCTGCCAAGACCTCAGATAAAACATTGTAGACCTCCACAAGTCTGGTTCATCCTTGGGAGCAATTTCCAAATTCCTGAAGGTACCACGTCCATCTGTACAAACAATAGTACGCAAGTATAAACACCATAGGACCACACAGCCGTCATACCGCTCAGGAAGGAGAAGTGTTCTGTCTCCTAGAGATGAATGTACTTTGGTGCGAAAAGTGCAAATCAATACCAGAACAACAGCAAAGGACCTTGTGAAGATGCTGGAGGAAACGGGTACAAAAGGATCTATATCCACAGTAAAACGAGTCCTATATCGACATAACCTGAACAGCCGTTCAGAAAGGAAGAAGCCACTGCTCCAAAACCGCCATAAAAAAGCCAGAATACGGTTTGCAACTGCACATGGGGTCAATTCATCATACACAT